>NC_056725.1:323907580-324037580 GCF_019279795.1 Protopterus annectens
TGTGCTTATGTATGCTCTTTAAAAGGAAATTAGTTAAAAAACACACATGAAACATATATGATAAATAAATACAAAAAACATATCATGTTGATATTATCAAGCAATATTCAGATACTTAAACCAAAATTAAATACAAATGTTAATATTAAAAATGTTAATATTAAAAATACTACTACCAAAACACCCATGCATCATCTGCGTAAAGCCTTTAGCTTTAAAATACTGCTGATTGAAACATATTCATTTAGCCCAGGAAAAATGTATGCAGAAGTCCTAATCTGCCATAAAAGTTCCTGTTCCTCTAATAATAACTGCCACGGCCCCCCTCTTAGGTCTAATCGAATTTGTTGTAGTACTTCGAAAGCAAATCTATGTGTTGGATGCCCCTTTATATGTCTTGCCAGGGCATTATTCATATCAGCCCTACCAGTACTATAATTATGTTCATATATTCTTTGTTTCAGCTTTCGTTCAGTTTTCCCTATATAATAAGAGGGACATAAATCACAACATGTGGCATAAACTACTCCTTTAGAGTCACAGTTGTGTCTACCAATAATTTTGTATCTTCTATCCCTAATCTTAATATCAGTACCTACTTTAATAAACTTGCATTGTGGGCATGCTCACATTTCCTCATACCCAGTGGTACACATTGCATACTTCTAACCTCCTTATAGCTGTTACTTTCCAAAATACTTTTGAGGTTCATACCTCTCCTATATGTGAACCCAGGTCTAATGCCCAGAACTTTGCAAATCATTTGGTCCTCCAAAATGATTGCCCAGTTCTTAATAAGAATTTCCTTAATACACATAAAGTCCAAAGAAAGGTAAACGAAAAGTTCAAGTGTTTGTTCATAACACGTCTCGATGGCCCCTCAGTCTGAGTGTCATCGTGATCTAAGACATTAACTCTATCATTATGGTCAATTCGTGAAAGAAGTGGCCTAAAATGCCCTGACTCCCTCTTTGCTTTCACCTCAATGGTAATGTCGGTCAATAGTCTATCAGGGTAACCTCTTCTCAGAAACATGGATTTTAATTTTTTACAGTCTTCATAAAAATCCAAGTCTTCTGAGACCATTCTCACTGCCCTTACCTGTTCACCCTTAATGATGGCCTTCTTCTGGTGGTGTGGGTGGTTGCTTGAGTAATGCAAAAATGCATTAGAATAAGTGGGTTTTCGATAAATGGTGGCCTTGTATTGTCTATTAACCATATCTTTAGTTATCTTAACATCCAAATATGTAATGTAATCTGTGCCTACAGTATATGTGAATTCAAGGAAATCTGTCATGGCTGTGATACTCGTTACAAAACCTTGTATAAGTTCTTCCTCCCCTTTCCATATAAGGCACATATTGTCCTGGTATCTAGTGTACCAAAGGACGTGTTCCTGGAACATGTTGTTGTTAAATAGATAGCTTTGTTCCCAATGTGCCATAGCACTGTTGGCAAAACTCCCCCCGCAAGGTGAACCCATTGCTACCCCAGTGTTTTGTAGAAAGATTTCCTTGTTAAACATAATGTAGTTGTTAGATAACACCAAGTCAAGCAACGTCTCAACCAGGTAAACCTTATTATCATCAGCCTTTTTGTAAAGCATAAACTCCCTTGTCCATGCTATCCTTATGGTCTGCGGGATGACAGTGTATAAATCCTTGACGTCAATAGTCAAGAAGATGAAATCGTCACTGTAATCAAATTTGTTAATACTTTCCAAAAAGCTCCAAGAATCCCGACATATCTGTGGCTCATCACTAATCATAGGTTTCAAGATGCTATCTATAAGTTTAGCACATGTGTATGTGATAGAGCCTCTTCCATCCACAATAGATCTAAATGGTGGATCCATAAGATCCTTATGTAACTTAGGAGTACCAAATATTGTCGGGATCCTAGGAGCTGGCAGAGACAAGTATTGAAACATGTCTATGTCTATGGACCCTTCCAAAAACAAGTCATCCAACACACCTTTAATTCTTTTATAAGCCATGTTAACCTCGTTGACACTAGCCTGAGTATATGCATCTAAACACAAATATTGACACATCTTACTTTCATATGCGGTTTGGTCCATAAACACTAGACCACCACCCTTATCAGGTTTCATAACTCTGATGTTACACTGGTTCAACAACCCAATAAAATCCTTTTCTTCCTCACTAATGTTGGTGACATGTGGAGACTTCCTAACCCTCATGTCTACCAGTCTCCTCAAATCAACCTTGCATATTTTCTCAAACATGCTTAAAGTGGGTTGCAGTGGTGAGTTAAAAATGCTGGATACCCCCAGTGTGTTAGTTAAACTTGAATTATTTCCCATCAACACTGCTAAGTTTAGTTTACAGACATACATCTTAGGGTCAACAATAGTTTTTACAACATTGACCTTTTGGTCAGGAACAAAAGATAAACCTTTGGCAAAAAATCAACCATACCTTGTTCGATGTTTAATACAGTGTAGTTGAAAATTTTAAAGTCCCCTTGCGAACTTAATAAAATCTGAGGACCTCCAGGTTCTATTACATTCATCTCTTTCTCCTGTTCCTGCTGTTCACCCTCCAACTCTGGTTCTTTTGATTGTTCCAATTGCTGTGCCTTGGTCCACTCTCCATTTGAAAATCCTGACCGTTTTCGTAGTCATCAAGATCCTGATTGTTGGCCCCTGTCTGATCGGCGCCCTGTTGGTGGGCATTATTGTTCCTAATCCTCTCACTATGGCATACAGGTGATGTATGTGCAGTCTCACCATTAGCCCTTAGGAGATCGTCGTTAAGTACATTACCAGGCCTGTTATTGAGTGAGCCCCGAGGTACAGTCATATAAGAAACCAAGGGGGGTGGGGGGTAAGCTTTGTTGTTAGCATACTCAAAGAGGTCTCTTTCGATTTTCTTTTTCTTATTGGCCAAAAGTTTACTCATAGTAGCATCAATACTGGTATAAATCCTAGCATAGTCATATTTATATTTGGCAAATTCAGAATCCCTACAAATAGTATGCTCCACAATCTCAAGTTCTGATTTAAAGTTAGCAATTTGACCATTATAAAAGTTAATTAATGCATGTAAAAAGTCAAAGCCCTGCTTGTCAAACAAGGCTAAGAGTTTGTGGTGAAAAGTGGAGTTACCTATTAGACCTACTGGGTATCTCCACTGTCGTAACCCCCTAGGGATGATCTTCTTTGCAATACATTCTTGAAAGTAAGCTACTTCCAGTTGTAGCTTATGACATTTAAATAATTTCTGGTCAAAATTATTAAGCAGAACAGTTATGTTACTCACAGTCACATTTAATTCCTGCCCATCTTCTTCGTTTGTTGTGTTAGAGAAAAAATCCTTGGCGTTTAGAAAATTGACCATGGAAGGTATGCTACAATCAAGTGCCAGCCGATTTGAGCTAAATGCAATGTTCCCAGGCATGTGCATGGGTGAAACCACTCGGTTCACTTCCCCTCGTGCTGTGTTCATGTTTTCGTTAGGTGTAACTGGCTGCGGTCCCTCCTGCCTGTTACTCGAAATTGGATTAACCGATCCTAATGCTATTCTAGAATTAGGTAGGCTCTCCTGATACCTACCTGCTCCTTCGAGCTTTTGAGACAGAGCCTCGACCCTGCCAAGTAAAACGTTAACCAAAGCGGTTAAATTCCCGATAGCATTTGCTTCTGGGGAATTAGTAACAGGATCCACAGTACCATTATGCTGCTGGGAAAATAGCGATTGTGAGCCTCCTTCATTTCTGCTTGCCATAATGAACAGACAACATGATCAAAAATCACAAACCAAATTCAAAACCAAAACAGCAAGCGTGTGAAAATGTTGGTACCTTCTTCAATCACAAGCCAGCATATAAGTAAAAAACTTTTTATTGTTAGAGCTTTTGAAGGGGGGGGGGGTGGCAGTTATTATTAGAGGAACAGGAACTTTTATGGCACATTAGGACTTCTGCATACATTTTTCCTGGGCTAAATGAATATGTTTCAGTCAGCAGTATTTTAAAGCTAAAGGCTTTACGCAGATGATGCATGGGTGTTTTGGTAGTAGTATTTTTAATATTAACATTTTTAATATTAACATTTGTATTTAATTTTGGTTTAAATATCTGAATATTGCTTGATAATATCAACATGATATATTTTTGTATTTATTTATCATATACGTTTCATGTGTGTTTTTTAACTAATTTCCTTTTAAAGAGCATAAATAAGCACAAGTATACCTTATACAAGGGGGTTACAAAATTAAAAAGTGTGTGTTGTTTATATTCAGTTTTGGATTAGTTAAACACACTTATAGAATTAGTAACAGGTAGTTTTTGTGTATATAGGGTAAAAAATGCTTCTACGTTTTTAGCAATGCACTTTTACTTTAAATACTGATTTTTAGCTGATATATTTAATGTTTTACTGATTGCATAATTGGACACAATATTTAATTAGGGTGCATATATAAGGTGTGTTTTAATGATTGTAATTTTGTCTGATGAAGTTGGGACATGGATCACTTCGAAAGCGCTAACAATAAAAAGTTTTTTACTTATATGCTGGCTTGTGATTGAAGAAGGTACCAACATTTTCGCACGCTTGCTGTTTTGGTTTTGTACCTGCACCTTGGGAAGGGAGACTGTTAATCGAAGGGGTATTCTTTTCAAAAGCTGACTTCAGGGACACAGTCTTTCTATAGCAGAAGCAAGGACTGGGACCCAAAATTCTTTCCAAATCTGAGCTACTGTTAATAATTCCCCAGTTCTTGGACCATATCTCTTTAATAGTCCCTGCATCAACCGTGATGGGAAGTGGGAATCCAGAATGGTCATTTGAGGAAACTGTGGGTTTAGGGTTGAACCAGATTTAATCATGGGAGGAAATTTGTTTTGCCTGTGAAAAATAATATCACTGAGGATGTCATTAACCAATTTTTCTGGGTAATGTTTTTCTAAAAATAACCATCTAAGAAATTGACTTTCTTTAAGGAAAATATCATCCTCACTCACAATCCAGCTAAGTCACACAAACTGCCCCTTAACTATATTCCTCTTCATAAAAGGGGGATGCTGGATAGAGAAGTCTAAGTATTTGTTCTGAAGGGTACTCTTTCTGTGAATGTTGGAACAAAACATGAAAGAAACAGTATCCCTGGCCAAACTAACGTCAAGGAAATTAACTTAATTCCCTTTACCCTAGATGGTAAAATCTAAGAAGCTGGCACTCTGGCTAATCCTAAAAAACAAGGCAGGAAACCACTGGATAAACACTTTATGCAAGTAAAGCTTTCGGATATAATCCTTTGTCAATACTGAACAGTACATAAAACCAGCTCTTTATATAAAGGTCCAAATACATCACATGACCTGCAGCCAAAATCACATGATATGCCATCCACATTACAAAAACATTTATGAAACTTAACATAACATAAAAACTTTAATAAAACTTTAAAAAACACTTGAATAAAACTTCAAGCTAGGAAAGTCTAGCTCTACTCAATTAACTAAAATAGGTTTGAGACTAACTTGGCTGTTTAAGCTTGGTTTTGAGTCACTCATAAGTCTCAAAATCCATTCATACTCTTTAGTTTCTAGATGATTATTTAGGTCTCCTCCCCTAGGTGTAGGTGTAACCTGGTCAATAATCCTAAACCTAAAGGAATGTTGCTGACCGGATTCTTCTATATGTTTAAATAATGCGTTCCTTTCATAGCATCTCCTAATTTCTGATTTATGTTCAGTCATCCTGTCCTTAAACCTGCGGATAGTTTTGCCTACATAGAAGGCATTACATGCCTCACAGGTGGCCAAATAAACCACATGGGTGGTGATACATGTACCTGACACTCTAAATCTAAATGTCCTACCATTAATGGGATGTACAAATGTATCATTTTCAAAATTATAAATATCATCACAACAAGAGCATTTGTGACATTTGTGAGTACCATATTTTACTATAGTGGACACAGGTGTGGTCCTTTCAAAGTCTTTATAACATAATGAACTCTTAATAGTCCTCATATTCTTATAGGAGAAATTGGGTTTAGGTCCCAATAAACTTTTTAATTCATCTGATGCCATCAAGATAACCTAATTGTCAGATATAATTTTTCTAACAGATGGTGTCCTTAAATTGTATGCAGTTACATATCTAATAGATGCTGTAGTTGTCTGTTTACACCTAAAAATTAAGGTTAGTATCATCTTCATATAAAACTGGCAAGAATTTCACACCATTCCTTGGAGCCTGACCTATACTATGGTTATGGCTGCTGGAGTTGTTGATGGAGCACATGCTTTCAGGTACAAAAGTGAGGTGTGCAGGAGTCCAAAACTTTTATTATACTCCTGGAAGAAAGATACGGAACCCGGCTGTTGCGGGGTGAGTACAAGATATCAAGTCTGAGACTTATGATCATTTGGCCAGGGTCCTAACCAGTGCTACTGTCATCCTGTGCATTGGTGAGCAGAGTTGTCATCACTATGACTACTTGAAGCATAGGAAGAGGGGAACCTTGGATACCTGGGTCCAAGACAGTAGAGTTGAGTGCACCCCACAGATATGTAAGTATGTTTTCCAGTAATTTATAAATATTCAAGCTGAATGTGTGCAAAACTGGTATGCATAATGGTTTGCTTCTCTTGCCACAGCTGCAGAAGAGAGGGCTTGCAATGTCCAGTCCCATGCAGGACGCCCAACCAGGATGAGCCAAGTGTGTGGTAAGTAAGAAAATCATCTAAGACATAACTAAATGCATAACTTAATAGCACAGTAAAGTAAATACAGATGCTGCAGTACTAACAGTCAGGTATGACATACCGGGGACATCCTACATCTTTATTAATGTGTCACTACATATCTGAAATGGTAGCGAAAGTAACCATGCAGTACTGTGTAGCATAGCTTCCAACATCAGTTAATGTTGGGGTCTACCCAGGTTAAGAGTCACTGCTCTTATCTGTTCATTGTCTTGAAATATGCTGTAGGTTTTACTCAATAAATGAGCAGGATATATGGGTTAGTTATCAGAAGTCCTAGACAGCTACCCATTGTCTACATGCCAGAGTTGAAGCAACATTAATCAATACATTTTAAAAGGTGATAGTACTTTGACAAGTAATGTTTTCAAATAAAGTGCTCACTATTCCTGTATTCACTGCATGTGTGTTCAACTTTGACATCAATCAAATGTTACATGTAAATGAATAATGAATGCACCAACAAATGTCAGAACTAAATGTACTGCAATACCCATAGTAAGGTTCAAGCCTGTGTTCTGTTCATTTTGTCTGAAATAATGCTGTATATTACACTCAGTAAATTAACATGGTATATGGGTAAGTTAACTGAAGTCCTGGACAGCTATCCATGCATCTAAATGCCAGATTTGAAGCAACATTATCAAAAAAGTTTAAAAGGGGCTGGTGCTTTAGCCTTTTCAAAAAAGTGTTCAATATTCCTGTATTGACTGCATGCATGTTCTAATTTGACATGAGCCAATTGTTTCATATTAACTAATAAATAATGCACCAACAAATGTCAGAAATAAATGTAGCGTAATACCCAGATTAAGGGTCAAGCTTGAGATCTAATAATTTTTCCTGAAATATGCTGTAGATAGCACTCAGAAAATAAACAGGGTATGCAGATAGGTTAACAGACATCCTACACAGCCATACATGTATGTAAATGTCAAATTTCAAGTGACATAAGTAATAGAGTGTAACAGGAGATGGTGATAAGTAAAGCTTTCATATAAAGTGCTCATTATTCTTGTAGTCACTGCTTGTCGGTCCAATACGATACCAGACACAGCTATGCATTGTGTAAATATACAATTTTACACAGAATGTTGCAATAAAAGTCTTAAAGGAGACAGTGCTTTGAGAATTCATTATATTCAAATGAAGTGCACATTATTCCTGCAGTGACTGTTTCTGGGTTCTAATCATATAGCAGCCAACTGAGAAATGACCAGCTGTCTAGTATAATTAGTGTACAGAAACACACCTCTCAACTGTCATGATTTTTGCAGAATGTAATAACCACTGCACGATAAGTCTGGTCCTTGATTTGCAGATATATGACATTAACTGGAATGCAATGTAATGGCAAATCTGTTATCAGAACACCTTACTACTAATACACAAGTGCATAATGTAAAAATGTTCCCTGTGGTTGTGGTTTTTTACCACCATTTGGTAGGGCTTGGTCCATAATGTCCCATGCTAACAGTTTGAGAGCTATGTACATGCAACATCATCTATACAATATTGGTAGTCACTGTTCTCACAATTGAAATCTAACATATGTAGAAGTATAAATGTTAGAAAAATATGTATTAACATATGTGTATAGTACTTATTATAAGCAAGTAAAGATTAACACGTTTTTATTCTATATGCAGCATTAGTTCTGTTTGAAACTGCAAACATGCTTTTCTGAAATTGTGCTTTATGACACTGCAAGATGCACTCTGACCTAGTTTGCTAGCACAGCAAAATACATGTTTATGCCTTTGGAAATGTACTGAGAAGCAGGCGATTATCTGCTAGGTCAGGAAATTAAATAAAGAATAATGATGTTTTCTGTAGATCCATTCATTATGGACAATAAGCTCTGTTTGTGTTGATGAAAAAGTGCACAGTTGCAAGAAAGTTAGTTACTAGAAACAATAGACTGCTTCAGAGAACTGTACTTGCATTGTGCTTGAATTAGCCATAGTACCTTGACTTGTAACATTACATAGAAAGAAAGTTATAACTGACCGGTGGTCGTCAAGACCATCCTGTTTACTGAAAAATCTTTTTTAAACTTTGTAGCGTTAGCTAAAACTGTGTGAAGACAACTGTAAAGTAACAGCTTTATGAATTGGTGATCTGCTACGTCAGTCGTAGTGGGCAATGTCTTGAAAGAAAGGTATATTAATTGTGACACTTCCTGATTTTAGTTAGACAAATGCTGTATCTGCATTTTTTGTCTCCTTGTGCAAGAATAAAGAAACCTGAACTGAACCTTATGCTTTTGGTCTTTTGAAGTATTTTCTTTTAACATTTTTTGGTCCTTCGAGAGCCGGAAGCCTCCATTTAGCCTTGGATCAGATGGGCCAGGTGGCATGAAACTGCGTAGGGAAGATACCACATCGGTTCTTCTTGTCCGAAAGACCTCCAACTGAATTGTCGTGCAAAAGAGGCCAGCCACTTTTCTGATCTACGACTGAAGACGGGTTTCGTTTGAACAGTGAGTGACCAATCGCTGAGGCTCAGGTAGGGTGAAATCTACTTTTTTCTGTTTTAGATCAGGGACTTGATTGTATTTGTTCTGTTAAGAATTTGTTAAAATTCAGGGACAGAAAGATTGCTATCTTGTCATAGATCAGGGAAGCAGAATAAGTAGGCAGGTAGTCTGAAGAGACTATAAACACATGTGGTACCACATTAAAAAATAAGAAGGGTAACATAACATTTAAAAGTCAGAGCAAAATGGGTAATACGTGCACAAAAAGACCCCGAAACCCACCGTTAACCGAAGACGCAAAATATATGCAATCACAACGTGCTGATAATGTTAGATACTATACAAAATGGGTTAATAAATATGAATTTGATGGGAAATTAGAGAAATCATCGCTTATCAAACTTATTAGACAACTAAAAACCGATTCCAAAGGTCGAGTTAAAAAACAGCGAAAATTGGGAGTTCCTCAGGCACACAGGTGGATTGAGGAAGTAAACCGAAGGGAACAAAAGAATAAAAATTCAAAAGCAATGTTTTTAGACAAAGAAGATAATAACCTGGTTATAGCATCGGCCCCACCGCCCAGTCCAGTTCCGGTTCCCTAACCAGTTCCCTTACCGGAATATGAAGCAAATGAACAAGCTGGCCCACCTCCACAATATCCAGCTATTTCTATGAAAACAAAACAGTTTGTTAGTGATCCTATCGAGATTTGGTCTCGAACACATAATTTAAGAGGGGATATTGAATTATATCAAATAAATGGAAATTCACAAGCTATGAGTGAAGAAGAGATATGCCCACTCATAGAAGTACCAAATCCTCAGGCAGGACAAGAAGCACAGGACCCAACTCTCCTAGTATACAGACCGTGGACACCGGAAGATATCCGGAAAGCCAGAGGGAATTCCCCATCCAAAAGTTAATTTTAGAAAGTTCTTAGAAGACTTACAAGGAATGAGATTAAGTTATCACTTAAACAGAGAGGAAGTAGAAAAAGTAGTCAGACAAATAGTCAGTCCAGATTGGCACATGATCAGTGGCAACTGGAATCCCCATGATGCTGCACTTAAGCCCTTCCCACATAGCAGCTCAGAATTAGACAACAGAGTGAAAGGTCTGACAGACCGAATCTCTGAGAAATAGAAGCCTAGGGCAGACTGGACTTGCATTAATCAATGCATCCAACAAGAAAGTGAAACTGTTGATAGATATTTTGCCAGATTGTTAGAATGTTTTAATAACCATTGCAGAATGCAGGTTCCTGAAGTCAAGACACAAGATTCCCCATATGAGCAGCAGTTAAAGAATGCATTTCTAAAAGGCAGTATTGCACCCATAAGCAGTTTTATTACAAAACATATGGTAGACCATCGTACACGCAGACTAAAATCACTGCTTGAATATGCTAGACATGCTAAAATGCATTTTAATAACAAAAAGAAAAAGAAAGCCCAAGTATTTGCTGTAGAAGATGGAGAAGTTAATTTAGTACAGTCTGGAAAAAAGGGCAAAAAGAATGCCCAGGGAAACAAACAATCTGATCAGCGATCAGAGGACTTTGAAGGGAGAAAGAAGAGAGGTGAGTGCTTTAAATGCGGTAAAAAGGGACACCTAGCAAAGGATTGCAAGAAAAATAAAAAGGCAGCAATGGAGGATAAAAATGATGAGGGTGAGGGCTGACTATATGAAAGTCAGGAATCACTAGATAGGAATAATAGAGAAGGGACAAATGAGAATGTTATAGAAAGAGCAGAGAATGTGATAGAAGAAATAGAAGAAGAACAGGAAGCTACCGATAGTGAAGAAAATGAAATATTACACTTAGCCTTATGGAGCTTAGAGCTTTATTTGGCTGACACAAAACCAGAAATTACACTCCTGGTAGAGGGGAGGGAAGTCAAATTTTTGTGCGATTCAGGGGTATCACGAACCCTGGTACACCCCTCCAAGCTACCAGGAAATTCGGATTCACATGATTTTATACTAGTGAAAGCAGCTAATGGACAGCTGTATCAGGAGCCTCTCTCCCATAACATCACAATAACAGATCCTGTTTCAGGATTGACTCAGAAAAACAAAATTGATGTTTCTGCAAAATGCCCAGTGAACCTTTTGGGCAGAGATCTTATGCAACTATTTGGCATAGCAGTAGTTCCAACCATACAGGGTATGGAAGCACAGCGACAAACTAATATTTTTGCAGTGCAAACGGAAGGTGAGATGTTTTATTGGTACAGCCAGGACTTGGTTACGACCGGCCCTGGAGCAATTACTGAAGAGTTAATGAATGTAGCTATCAAGTTCCCCTCCCTTTGCATTGATATACAACACCTGTTGCACTGTACATTGTATTATTGTAATACACCAGGACCTGACAAAGAATATGAACAAGAATTGTTTAAAAATCATGCAAACAGATTGGCACTGTGTAATCTATACTGGGATATGAAAGGAAACAGTGTAGTTAGCTGTTCATTACCCCAGGAATTCTTTGCACTTTATAAAACAAATCAGTTACCACATGTTAGTTTAACTAAAGAAAAAGATTTGAAATGGGTAAACCTGGGAGAAAAAGTTACCAAATGGGAAAAGCAGACAGAATCAGAGCTATCAGAACAGGGAGTTCAAAGACAAAAACTGAACTGGATAACACAAACACATCCAGCTGTACATTTGCAGTCCAGCGAAGACAGCTGAGAAACCCTCTTATTAGAAGAAGAAGAAAAATCTTTATTAGACTTACCAGAAACTCTCTGGTCAACAGGAAAATCAGACGTAGGACTTATTCGCACAGCAGGACCAGTTACTATCATGCCAAAGTCAGCATTTAGACCACAAAAAAGACAGTACCCCTTAAGAAAAGATGCAGAGGCAGGTATCAAACCTATCATAGCAGCTTTACTTAAGGAGGGAATACTGATGGAATCTCCTGATTCACCATGTAACACACCTTTATTTCCAGTTAAAAAAGCAAACGGAGAATGGCGTATGGTCCAAGATTTACAAGCTGTAAATGACGCAGTAATTTCAAGAGCACCTATGGTGCCAGATCCATACACTTTGTTGAATGATTTAATACCTCAACAGAAGTATTTTTCTGTGGTAGATATCAGCAATGCGTTCTTTTCAATACCGATACACCCTAACAGCCAGTATTGGTTTGCATTTACATTTGAGGGGAAGTGGTATACATATACGCGATTACCACAGAGATATTGTGAAAGCCCAACAATATTCTCATAAGAGATGGCAAGTAATTTAATGGGATTTACCCCACCAAGAGGTAGTCAAATTGTACTTTATGTTGATGACATCCTGCTGGCCGCGCCCACCCAGCAAGATTGTAAGGAAGATACTGTAGCATTATTGAAATTTTTAGCCACTGAAGGACACAAAGTAAGCAAAAATAAATTGCAGCTTTGGAGAAAACAAGTTAAATACCTTGGATATGTAATATCCAAAGATGGCAGAACATTAGATGAGGACAGAAAAATAGCGATCTTACAAGCACCAAAACCTACAGCCAAGAAGGAAATGATGTCCTTTCTGGGTACAACTAACTTTTGTCGGAGCTGGATCCCAAACTATGCTTTGGAATCTGCACCATTAACCAACTTGATTTTTAAGAAGCCTATGGCAGCACAAGATTTAATACAATAGACACCAGAAGCAGAATTAGCTTTCTGTAAACTGAAGCAATTGATAGCATCATCATTAGTTTTAGGATTACCGAACTATCATAAACCTTTTTTCCAAACTGTCGATTGCAAGCAAGGTTATATGACATCAGTGTTGACTCAACAGCATGGGGACAAGCAACGCCCCATTGCTTATTATTCATCACAACTGGACCCAGTGGCGAGGTCTCTACCCCACTGTGTACAAGCAGTAGTTGCAGCTGCAAAGGCAGTGCAGGCTTCAGCCTCAGTAGTGTTATTCCACCCTCTCACATTGAGAGTGCCTCATGCAGTCGCAATCATTTTACTGCAAGAAAAAGTAGCATATCTTTCCCCTGCTAGGCACCTTTCTTGTATGACTATATTGCTGAGCCAACCTCACATGAAAATTGAACGATGTACAACTTTGAATCTATCTACCTTGCTCCCAACTCCTGCGGATGGCACACCTCATAGCTGTCTGCAGGTAATTGAGCAAAAGACACTACCTAGAAAATACCTCACGGATGTTCCCTTGGATGATGCCGAGGTGACATATTACGTGGACGGCTCATGCAGAAAGAGTCCTACAGGACAGAACCTAACAGGTTATGCAGTAGTTTCTGATATTGAGATTGTAGAAGCAAAACCCTTACCACATAGCTTATCTGCACAAGCAGCAGAGTTGATTGCCTTGACACGGGCTTGTACCTTAGCAAAGGGTAAAAGAGTAAACATTTTTACAGACAGCCAGTATGCTTTTTCTACTGTACATGTTTTTGCACAGCAGTGGAAAAATCAAGGAATGGTGACATCTACTGGCAAACTGATTAATCATGCACAGTTTATTTTAGATTTGTTAGAATCTATTCAGTTACCTCAAGAAGTAGCTATTTGTAAATGCATAGCTCACACTAAACAACAAGGTAGGATTTCAAAAGGCAATGCGAGAGCTGACACAGCTGCAAAGCAAGCAGCCTCAGAAGCATTTCTTTTGAACGAGGAATTACAACCTTCTGAGATTTTAGACTTAGAAATGTTGAAAACAATGCAGACACTTACTACGAGCTGAGAAACAAAAGTGGGAAAGATGAAAAGCAATTCTCAAGGAAGCGCTGTACATCTCCAAAGAGGGAAAACTGATATTACCATCTAATTTATTTAGATATGCAGCTTTGTTGAGCCATGGGCAGTGCCATGTCTCAACAGGGGGATGGTACAGTTGGTAAACCGGGTATTCACTACGTATGGATTTACAAACTATACTAAAAAATTTTGCCTGTCATGCCACACTTGTAATAAACATCATGCACAAGGGGCAGTAAAGCCCAAGCAAGGGAGTTTCCCTACACCACCGTATCCATTTCATACTATCTGTATGGATTTCATAGAATTGAGCAAGTGTGAAAATAAAAAGTATTGCCTTGTCATTGTGGATATGTTCTCCAAATGGGTGGAGGCCTTTCCGACCAGTAAACCGGATGCAGCCACTGTTGCAAAGACCCTAGTTAAAGAAATCATTCCTAGATTTGGCATACCGGAAAGGATCTACAGTGACAATGGTACACATTTCGTAAACCAAGCCATACAACAGCTGAGCCGGTATTTTGGGATTTCTTTAAAACATTGCTGTGCATATCACCCTCAATCTGCAGGGTTAGTAGAGAGGCACAATGGAGTTTTAAAGAATAAACTTAAGAAACTCATGATTGATACGCAAAAAAACTGGGTGTACTGTCTGCCCCTGGCACTGTTGAGCATGAGAACTGGTCCGAATGCAAAAGGACTGACACCTTTTGAAAAGATTTTCAGAAGAGCTTATTATATACCTCAGTGGAAACCTCTCATGCCTGCAGACCAGGAAGCAGATTGAACACTTGCAGAGTATATGAGGAGTATGCTGAATAACAAACATCTTTTACAGTTTAATTCTGTTTCAGATAAAGACCAAACCAAACCATCCGAAGTGGCAGTAGCCCCAGGCACGTGGGTCTGAGTGAAGACAATCAAAAAGAAGAATTGGACGACACCAAAGTGGGAAGGTTCATATCAAGTACTGCTGAGCATGCCCACAGCAGTCAAGATTGCAGAACGTTCATCTTGGATTCATTTGACACACTGTAAATTAGTTAAAAACTTTGAACTTGATAAAACTCTTGCTAACACACAGCAGCAGTAGAATGACAAGACCCAGAGTTAATAGAAATGCTGAGCAACTTCAGCAGTGTTGCATAATCATCTTGATAACTGTATTAGTGACAATGTTCTTTTTGCTGTGGCTTTTGTTGTGGCCTTTCTTTTCTTCAGCCACACCAGCTAGACTGAACAAACGTGATTCAACACTCATAGACTGGCATCCGAACTTTAACACTTACCAAGCAATCAAACATGTGTATGCTGAGACTTTTAATATTTTGAATTGTTGGATTTGCACAGCTATACCAACAGCATACAGGGGATTATTAATGGCAGCTGTCCCCCTAGCGGTCAATGAGACCTGGGAAAACTTAATTTTTGAGACAACACCTGTTAAATCTAGAGACAAAATTGCATTGTTCCTACCTGTTGCACAAAAAGGAATTGTGTGTTTCTACAAGAATGATACAATTCAGGTGGGTTGGAGTAAATGTAATGTGACTGTTTCTTATAAATGTTATATTAAAGCTAAAAATGCAGAAACAATCTGTGATACAGATTATGACTCATACTTTGAGTCCTTGCATAAAACTGTTAGTGAAGTACAACATAATCCTGTTCTTTTAAAGCAACTGTCTATTATAGATAAGAAAATGTTTCATGCAGGGAAAGTGTATATCAATACTAAAGTAGAAAACTGTTATTTTGTGTGTGGGAAAAAGGCATACGAATGGTTGCCTGAGAATTGTTCCGGCAGTTGTTTTTTGGGTTACCTGGTCCCGGCCATATGACACACTGCAGTATTGCCTCATGGGAGAATTCGAAACATCAGAGACGTTGCAAATAAACCTGGAAATCCAATCAAGAAATCTGAGTTTCCAATGGGACAGATTGAAACAGGCTGGAGAAACCATAACTCCGTGAAAGACAAGAGTAAACTAACACACATGGACTTGAGTGACACTATTATATCCTGGGCTGGCATAGCCCCTACATATGGCTCAGTTAAATTAATTTCGGAACTGAGAAAACTATCCAAACTTCTCGAGGTTATGAGCAATGCAACTTTTTCCGCTTTTGAATTAATGACTGATGAACAGAATGCAATGAGAACTGTGGTACTTCAAAACCGCATGGCTCTTGACTTCACCCTAGCAGCGAGAGGTGGTACGTGTGCTTTAATCAAAGATGAGTGCTGTTCGTATATCCCTGATAATAAACATGAGATTAATGATCATTCGGAGGTGATTCAGCAAGTGTCTGACATGACCAGGCCAGGCCCAAACCCACTGATGGACTTCTTCCAGAAATTGTTTGGGGGGTGGGGTTCCATCCTAATGAACATACTGATTGCCATTTGTGTGGGATTACTACTATTAGGAGCATGTATTTGCTGTGGCATTCCCTGCATGAAAAGATTAATCAAAGATTTTGTAGACATATCAGTTTCTGAGACTTTGTATGTATCAAAGTACTGAAATTGAAGGACTGTTGAAGAATGAAACACTTTCATAAGCTTAAACTGAATGACTCTCTTAGCTACAAATCCTCAAAGGAAGAGGTTAGGAGAAGAAGCAAACTGTTTATGCTTTTGAAAATAGAATAAAAAGTATTAACAGGAGGGAAATGTTAGAAAAATATGTATTAACATATGTGTATAGTGCTTATTATAAGCAAATAAAGATTAACACATTTTTATTCTATATGCAGCATTAGTTCATGCTTTTCTGAAATCGTGCTTTCTGACACTGCAAGATGCACTCTGACCTAGTTTGCTAGCACAGCAAAATACATGTTTATGCCTTTGGAAATGTACTGAGAAGCAGGTGATTATCAGCTAGGTCAGGAAATTAAATAAAGAATAATTATGTTTTCTGTAGATCCATTCATTATGGACAATAAGCTCTGTTCGTGTTGATGAAAAAGTGCACAGTTGCAAGAAAGTTAGATACTAGAAACAATAGACTGCTTCAGAGAACTGTACTTGCATTGTGCTTGAATTAGCCATAGTACCTTGACTTGTAACATTACATAGAAAGAAAGTTATAACTGACCGGTGGTCGTCAAGGCCATCCTGTTTGCTGAAAAATCTTTTTTAAACTTTGTAGAGTCAGCTAAAACTGTGTGAAGACAACTGTAAAGTAACAGCTTTATGAATTGGTGATCTGCTACATCAGTCGTAGTGGGCAATGTCTTGAAAGAAAGGTATATTAATTGTGACACTTCCTGATTTTAGTTAGACAAACTCTGTATCTGCATTTTTTGTCTCCTTGTGCAAGAATAAAGAAACCTGAACTGAACCTTATGCTGATTGGTCTTTGAAGTATTTTCTTTTAACAATATAGTAGTAGTCTGTATAGTTATATTATCTGCAGAGTTACTAATGCTCTTTTTTATGTCTCCCCCACCTCTTCTCTTTTTTAATTTATTAGTTATATTTATTATTATGATTTCATATTAATATATTATTTGTAACTACCTCTTATGTTGGTCTTATATTTAATTTTATATTGCTCTGCTGTTAAAATACTTTTATTTACATTATTTATTGTTGTGTTCCTCACTATATTCCTTTCTATTTCTTTCCATTACTGATTATTATTTTCTATTATGTTATAATTACATTTGTTTGGTTATGTTTATTTTTACCCTATGTTTATATTTAATTTCCTACAGCATGACAAGTTAGGCCTATTCCAGGTGATCTACCTATCTTGGCTCCCTTGGCCATGGCACCAGGGCCCAGAATGTTGGGGCTGCAGCCTGGTGGCACCCCCTCTGCTGCCCCTGCACTACCTACTCCATTGGGTAGTGCAACACCACAGGATGGGGGTGGTTCCCCCTCTGGGAGTGGAAGTGGAGGGGGTGTTTATGTCACCCATGGTGAACTGCCAAGCATTGCACATGGGCTACTGCACCAAAATGTTTGTGCACACCTACACTGGATGGAGAGCATGCTGTCTATCTTGGTAGGGCAGCCTCACCCCAGGCACTAGGACCAACCACTGCCTCCACAGGAGCAGTGAAGGTGCAGTGCTGACAGTCCCATGGGTGAGGACTTGTCACACAGCTACTGTGTCTGACATCCATGGAACTGGGATTCTAAAACACCCTCCCCAACCAAGGTGTTTACCCCCCCCCCTTGTGTCACACACCAACCCTGTCTGCAAAAGCTTCCTCACCTTCCCAACTTACTTAACCCACACAAACCTTTGTACCTTCCCCAACATTCCACTCTCACCTTAAAAAAAAAGAAAGAAAAAAGAAAATGGGCACTGTCCCCCCCACCCCCCAAAAATGTCCCATACATAGCTCTCCATTTTGCACAAATAACCACTGGACACACTTAATCTGATCCAGTTGGCTTGACAACACATGAATGTTGTCCTCACCCCTCTTTCTGGGAGTGACAGTCCAAATTCAGCTAAAAGATCTGTTAAAGTGCACAGTTGTTGCTGTACAATAAATGTATAGATATGGTTCTTTCCTACACCCTTCCTGCACATCCCTACCTGTCTTTTTCCCCTACTTACACCCCATATCACCACTGTCCTGTCTCCCCATTTTTCATTCCTTTAAAATTTTTTTGAGTGATACTGCATGACACTCAGCATTGCTAAGCTAAGATAAATGGTGCTATATTGATACATTTGCGAAAAATATTAATCATGTTCAAAAAGTACACCTGTGCCCTACTTCAAACCCAGGACCATTTGACCTGCAGACCAGTGCATCAACCCACCAAGCCACACAGCTGTTTGTTACCACAGCTGTTATAAGCAAAACTTAATACTTGCCATTTTACCATCATTAAGTGTATATAAGCAATGCTGCTCATCCCGCCACATTATGCAAATTTGATAAAAGAGTAATAGAAAAATGGGAGTGTAACTTGGACTCTGGTTTAGGAATACATCACTATAAAGCCAGATGCATAATAATGGATTCAAGTAAGGTATTTAACAGCAGGTAACTGTTCAATTATATCTGCAACATTTAAAAATACACCTGCTATAAGATTAATGGAAAAAATAGGTGTTTGGAGAAATACATCCCTATAAAGCCATACACATAATAATAGATGTAAATGAGGTATGTAATAGTATGTAAGTGTGCAATTATATATTTAAAAATACACCTGCTGCAACAGTGACTCAGTACCTCAGTTTGTTAAATGTTTTGAAGGCATTAACTTCTGGTCCACATGGTCCTGGGTTCAAATCCACTGGTGTATAGCATTTAAAATACATGTATGTGTACATCACCATTGTGAATTCTGATATGAATGACTGTCTCATCACTTATTTATCCACCCAATGCATTTCAGATGGACTGTCTGCTTTACAATGATGGAAGTCAAAGGCCTGCAGATAGCAACACAGTTAACATATTCCTATTACAACACTGGAAAGTGCATAGAGTGTCAGGTCATACATTACTATGCATTCACAGAGGATTTTAAGTAATGTAATTCAAAGGAGGCCCAGTAATATCAGACTGCAACACACAGTCATTTGCCACTGATATTACATATTAGCACAGCTGCACAGGTAACATACATATATGGAGGTCGTGCTAACAATAAGGGTTGCCAGCACACACATCCCAGATGACAACCATAACATAGCACATGATTTTGTGGTTGTCCAAATGGTTGATATAATGGTAAAGGTAATCCCTACCTTGTGCTGGGACACAATAATCATGTTGCCTTTTACTCTGTTAATGATAATTCTGACTAACATACTTAACTTAAACACATACCTCAATTTTTGTGGGATGGGCTCCCTCAATCAGGCTCTGTCTGTACACCAAGGCTGCCACAGGTAACACGGTTCCTCATAAGTGTTGTTGTCCTCCATGTTCTGCAGCCTCTCTGACTATACTTATTGCCTGTAGCAGCAGCATCAGCTGCAGCCTGTAGCACACACATCTGTTTGTAATAAGTATAGATGAGAATGTGTATGTTCCTTTAAGAGCTATTCCAGTCTATAAGCATATGCATATAAGTACTGAGCATGTGTAAGCAAGAGTGCCAGTTTGTAGTGAGCAGCCAAGGTGTAAGCATGCATGTGTGTCGCTGTCAGTCAGTTAGTTAGCCCATTTAAGTTTAATGTTTCCATTCTCCATCCTGATGTGTTTGTGTGTAATAAACTACTTAAACACCCAGCCTCATCGTCTTATTCAAAATACACATAATGACACAAGACGAGTGACATGGTGTCAGAATGGGGTGCAAAATAAAACTTCTCCTTCAAGACCATGAGGCAGGCAGCTACAGTTACAGGAATATAGAGGAGTAGATCATCCTTGCTCAAATGACTCATAAACAGGTCAGAAAGATAAATCCAGGTACTAAAACTTGTTTAAACGATGTTTTACTAAACTGATATAAAACAAAGCATTAAAACTGTTCAAAACGACTTTCTAATTAAACAAATTTTTTGAAACCACAGTATATTGATAAAAATACTCAAAATGCCTACAAAAATGCTTGAAATAACTTCCAAAAAACATAAAATGTATAAAAGGAGAAAATTACCTTATTATTTTTTTGCTATGTGGTTCTTTTTTATATCCACTAAAGTTATGTGAGATATCCGAGGTGTGCAAAGTGTTTGCAAGTGTATACAGAATTGTAGTACAGTTATTTTGCAGAATACAGTCATTTCAAAAAGTTTATGGTACAGTCGAATATTTTTTAAAGTACCTGGTATATCTATATATCTGTATCTGTGTATTTGAATATAATTGCAAGAGCATGTGTTGGCATTGCATAAGGATTTCACAGACTAGCTCCACTTGTATTTGATAATAATGTTGCTGAAAATTTGAGAGTGTTTGACCATTAGTACTATATTTTCATACAGGCTGCTTTTTCTGACAAAGATGCATGTACAAAGGCATTGATTCTGCTTAATTTAGCTGGTTTAGAAGCCACTGAAATGGAGCATTCATTTGTGTATGCCCCAGCTGTGTATTCATGGGAGTGGGAACCACCATACAGTGATACTGGCTGAAACTCGGGAAGACCCTGAGTGCTTAAAACATACATTTAGAGAAATGTGTAACCCCCAAATGAGTACTACAATGGAAAGGCACATATTTTACACAAGAGATCAAAAGCCTGCTGAAACTTTTGCAGTATATATAACTGACTTGAGAAACAAGGCAAAAGCATGCAGGTTTGTTTTTTTTTAAAAGATGAGTTGATAAAAGACAGGCTTGTGTGTGATATTAAAGATGATGCAGTGAGAAAGATTTTGATTTGGAGCAGGGATTTAACTTTGAATAAGGCCATAGAGATTTGTCAGATATATGAGCTTACAGAAAAGCTCACAAATATGCTTACAAATGAAAAATGAAGTGCCTTCCACTGCAAATGTTAACAGTATGCACATGGTTAAAAGATACAGGCCTAAGGGCATGGCCCCACCCCGAACCTTATTAGCATGTTTCAGGGCAGCTTCAGTGAAACCCAGAGCCTTTCTAGCAAGTTCCAGGGCAGCTCCAGTAAAATCCAGAGCATGCTCAGTGAAGCAGAGGGGATGAGTCAGCAAAATGCTCCACACTGGAAGTATATCCCTCATTGGTGAGATCAGACCATAAATTAATCTCACTGGAGATCCACATCCCGCCCCCACCCCCAGCAAAAAAGACCACAGTGAAGAACTTCTCAAAAGCAAACTTCACACTTCTTAAGACTGGAGTGGTATCCTTCAAGGCCCCCAAGCCAGTGGAAACCACAACCCACGCTGCTGAAACCCTTACAAATGCCTTCTACGAGCACCTCCAGGAATGTATGGATCAAGCAATCCCTAATAAAATCAAGACCCTTTCCACCAAAGGCAGGCGCCCGGTCTGGTGGACACCAGCCATAAACAAACTCTACAACAAGAGGAGAAAGCTACTACATGACAGAGCAAAATCCCTAAAAGGGAAGGTATCTCTGATCAATACTAGCAAAAAACTACGATCACTCATAAAATCATCCAAGGCCAACTTTGAGAGAAAAATCGCTAATGACACAAAAGACAATCATAAAGTCTTCTTTAGCTATGTTAGAAACCTGGGTGGAAACTCCCAGATATGCTCAGAATTAGTCCAAAATGATAAAAATCACTGAGCCCACAGACATTGCCAACATACTGGCAGACAGGTTCAGTGCAAATTTCTCCCTCCCCCCCCAAAAGGAGAAATATCTATCCCACCAGAGTCTAGCCTCCCAAACATCTCAGATGCCCAGGTGAGAGCTGCTCTCTCTAAAGCAAAAAACACAGCATCAATGGGACCGGACGGTGTCCCTGGCTGTGTGCTACACGAACTCAATGAGGAACTAAACCCACACATAAGGCTGCTGTTTAATCTTAGCCTTACTACAGGATACATACCCAAAGAATGGCGTGACGGCAACTGTGGTCCCACTCCACAAAGGCAGTGCTTCTACGGACCCTGAAATTACCGCCCATAAGCTTGACGAGCCTTGTCTGCAAAGCTATGGAGAGGATCATAATGGAACTCATAAATAAAGACATTGGGGACCTACAGACACTGGATCCTACCCAATTTGGCTTTGTCAAGGGCAGATCCTGCCTCTTGAACTTGGTCGACTTTTTCAAAACAGTCACTAAGGCCATTGATGAGGGTAAGGCAGTTCACACAGCCTACCTTGACCTAGCAAAGCGTTGACACAATACCCCACTGGCATCATAGAAATGCTCACCAGCTTAGATGTAAACCCATATGTCACAAGATGGGTTGCAAACTGGCTCAAGGACAGAACACACAGGGTTAGAGTTGCTGGTGCATTGTCAGACTCTAAGCTGGTCACGAGCGGTGTCCCACAGGGCTCAGTCCTGGGCCCCCTCTTGTTCGGCATTTATTTTTCTGAAGTGCAGGCAAACATAGGAGGATTGTGGCTGACAAAATTTGCAGATGACTGCAAACTGGGCACCATAATTGACACTCCATCAGACACAGACATCCTCCAGAAAGGTCTCATAGAAATGGATAACTGGTGCCAGAGCCATGGCCTTAAGCTAAATGCCAAAAAATGTATAGTCATACCCTTTGGGAAAAACAAGGTAACCCCTAATTACCACATAGGTGGTAATCCATTAAACACGGAAGAAGTTATCAGGGACCTGGGGACCCAAGTTGACAGTAACCTCTCTCTTGACACTCACATTGCCAAAGTGGTTAGGAAGACCTTCTACATTGCCCACCTGATCATGAAGGGATTCACATCCAGATCAGGAGAGGTCATTGTACCCCTGTACTCTTCACTTATCAGACCAATGATTGAGTGCAACGCCCATTCGAATGTACCTTACCCGACACCTGCAGCAGTTGGAAAGACCCCAAAAGTTCCTCACCAAAACGATAAAGGGGCTCAAACATATGTCATATGCTGTCCGACTGAAGAAACTCCAGCTCTATTCAGTCGCATACCGTCTGCTCAGAGGTGATCTGTGCCTGACATACAAGGCCATGTCCAACCCAGAATTAATGGACATGCTCCACCTCAAAAAATCCAAATCCACCAGAGCCACAAGAGCAAGAGACTTAAACCTCAACACGGATATAAATAGGACATGCTGGAGGGACAGATTCATCACCCAGAGACTCCCTACACTATGGAACAGAATCCCAGTCCATGTGAGGCAGAGCCCCTCATTGACTCTGTTCAAGAGAAATCTTGACGAGTGGATGGGTGATCGTAGGTTTACCCCGGGAATCATCTCTGTATCACTGCTGGACAGAGGCACAGCAAACTAATGGGTATAGTATTCTCATCCTAAGGGGTGGTGAAAGCCACACACACTCTGGCTAGGCTTATAAATGCCCTAGGGCAGATAGCCTAGTATGAACCTATGAACCTATGAACCTATGAAAATTGAAAGGACTCATGGTTGCATCCATCTCTAACACCAACTATAAACCAACAAAGTTAGCTATAGTACCATACATTATTGTTAATTGTCATAATTGTGGGGGAAATCACAAACTCAAAAAAGAAAAGTGCTTAGCTTTTGGTCAGCAGTGCCACAAATGTAAAAAGTGGAATCATTTCACAAAAATTTGTAAGTCAAAGAGGCTCATTCTTTTATTAAAATAGACCATTCAAAGAGGTAAGTTTATCAACTAGAAAGCTGCAACCCTACTTTTTATGTTGATGGTGTGTGTGTGCTTGGTGAAACAGTCAATACAGTAGATTTGTTGGCAAAGAATGAAGTATGTTGTACTGTTTTGATTAATGGGAGAACTGTAAAGCTCAAAGTTGATACTAGTTCAAATTGCAATGTTATGTCACCAGAAATGTTTGCCAAAGTAAGAACTGGTGAGATGCTTGATCTGTAAAGTGTGCAAAGCTTGTTGCTCATGGTGGTGAAGAAATTCAAACTGAAGGTTCAGTAGTGCTTTCATGTCACTTTGCTAGGAATAACTATGACTTGCAACTTTATGTAGTCAAGACGCATGTGCAGTCATTGTTAGGCCTCAGAGACAGTTTGAAAATTGGACTACTTTCATTTAATGATGAAGTTCACCATGTAAGCATGTGTAACAACAAAAGTTTCTCACAAACTATTTTTTCTGACTATGCTGATCTTTTTGAAGACAAGTCAGGCAAACTCCTGGTTGTGTTCTCCATGAAGTTAGACCCTGAAGTAAGCCCAGACATCAGACCAGTAAGGAAAGTTCCAGTAGCTATGCAGAACAGAGTCAAAGCTTAGCTAGACAGAATAGTGCATCTAGGAGTAATTTTTCCAGTAGAAAAAACAACTGAATGGGCATCCTCTATGATGGTAGCTCGTAAGAAAAGCTCAAGTGATATTAGAATACATATTGATCCAAGAGACTTGAACAAAGCACTAAAATTACCATATCATGCAATGCGTACAGTCAAAGAAGTTGTTGCTCTTATGCCAAATACCACTGTTTTTTCTATATTAGATGCAAAAGGTTCATTTTTGACAAATTTTGCTTGACCAAAATCTTCATTGCTAACCACTTTCAGTACACAATTTGAAAGGTACAGATATACGTGAATCAAAACCATGCACAAGGCAAGATTTTCTTGTGTGAGTTTTTAGTCTGGTTTAACGATTTTGTACTATTACACTTAATTGTCATAAAGAAATGGTTTAACAATTTTATATTATTACACTTGATTGTCGTAAAGAAATGTTACCTTCTTTTGAACTCACAATGTTTATAAGCACCTTTTTAAAAGCACACTGATATGTTTTTACAATATCGTAAAGTGAGTGTTTGTTGACTTCATGTTTTCCTAGTAAATATAATCACCAGCTTTGATAGTCATTACTTACTTACTGCACTCACCTACCAAGTGTATGAACAAGCACTAAAGAGTTTTCAATTTGTTAATTAACCAGAGTTAAACTTTATTTTATTAGCCTTAAGTTTTAAACATAAATTTAAATTTTCTATACATCTCAGCTAAAGACAGTATATTATTTTTGATTCTTCATAAAAGGACTGGGTTTTTGAGTGCTAGAAGATCCACCAACACGTTTGCCTCAGGTTTGCAAGAGCTGGTTATTTTCAACCCACTTGTTTTCTGGACTTTTAGTTGATTCAGTATCTGAGATTCCGGCACCTACAAACAAGGCTTCAGAGTTTGAAGATTCCACTGAGGATCTTCGCTTTTGCTCTATGATTAAGGTACATATTTTGAGAATGCCATTTGGGATAAATTTTGCCAGTGAAGTCTTTCAGCATGCAATGGAGGATTTCTTTTTTCTGGCTATCCATGTGCTATTATAGTAAATTATATTATTGTAGGAGGCAATGGTGAAGTCAAACATGTAAATAACCTCAGGAAATTATTGGAACATGCTCATGAAGTAAATCTTAAACTGAATCCTCAGAAAGATATTATGATGTTCACAAACTAGTAACTCTTTCCTTTAGTGCTTCGAAGTTTGGTTTTGCTGCAATCATTCTTCAAGAGGGTAGACTAGTAGCCTGTGCATCCATAACCTTAATCCAAACTGACATGCAGTATGCTCAGATAGAGAAAGATCTCTTAGCAGTTGTGTTTGCATGTTCAATGTCCCATGATTATATTTATGGCCATCCTATTCAAATTGAGACTGACCACCAACATTTGGTCACTGTTTTGAAAAAGTGAATGCACATAACTCCTGTGAGAATGCAATACATGATGTTAAAATTGCAAAAAGTACAATTTTCACTTGGTCTACATAAAAGGTAATCTTTTTTGTCTTGCTGATACTTTATCCAGATTGCACAGAAAAAACACTGAATAGCATGAAAATTAGAAATGATGTTTGGAACAGACCATTTTGTCCAGGGACATCTTCAAGGTGGGGGGTTAGTTAGAGTAGCAGGATTTGGTAGGATAGGGTGAGGATAGTATTAAATAGGAATGGATGAGGTTTAGGAGGAAGTGAGGTAGGGGTAGGGAGGGACTTAGAGGATGTTAGGCAAGTGTAACTGGAATAGGAGTCACATTTTGGCATGAACTTGCTAAGGCAAGTACTACGTCCGAGACGACCTGTAGGTATTCCAGAGTACAGGTAGGCATTAATTTTGGTAGTTACTAGATTATTAGTACAAGGGCCTTTGCCTTTTAAATTATGAAGTAAAGTAATTTTCAGCTGGCTAGCTGACTTTGTTTAAATGTATTTAAAGGTGGTCCAGGTAATGGGCAATTTTAGCCACTGGAATATGATAACTACATTGCTAACTTATTTTGAGGAGTTCCTGCTGTTTCTTATTCTCCTCTGTTGGGTTTTACATTTGTTGGAATTAGTGGTACATTTTGGTATGAATTGTTTTTGCTTTTTTTTTGTGGGTGTTGGTGGAAGGGTAGATGCACAGTTATCAGGCTTCATTTAGGCAATGGTCACCAGCGTGTTTTACTTTTCTGTTAGGTTTCTTTCCAGCATAGTCATGGAGTAAAGGCCTGTTTGTTATCTCATTGGTTTGTTGGTTGTGGTGCTTCTCAGCATAGTCATGGAGTAAAGGCCTGTTTGTTATCTTGTTGGTTTGCTGGTTGTGGTGGGGGCATCAATGGATAATTTTTCCTCTTGGTTTTTAGAAGCATGACAGGGATGTGGGAAAAGTATATTGCAAAGCATTGGTGGGAGCAGTGGGTTGAGAAAAGTTTGTTGTACTGGGTAGCTTAGTTGTTGCATTTGCGTGTTCGCAGGCTTTGATTTGGTAAAACCTTTATGTCATTACTGTATAAATACAGTCTTAGGTCTCTCTTGAAAATAGACCATGCCTGATGGGATTAATGTTGTCAACAGAAATAAGTAAATAAATAAATGATATCATGCTGATAGGAGTTTTTCTTCGAAAATGCCATACATTGTTTGCCTATACAATAACTTTTAAGACATTGACTGTAAGGAAAATATAGTCAAACATATGCAGAATTCGCAGTCTTCCTTACTGAAAGAAATGGTCTCCTGAGTCACACAAGATGAGTTGTTATCCAAATATTGGTCTAAGTTACATTTATCCTGTAATGTATTAATCCTAGATTTTTTTTAATGGTATTAGAAGTCTATTGCTCTCGAAAGAGTACTGTTTCCGGCGTTTCCGGGTTAGGAGTTTCTCCATAGTTGGTCTTATATGTAATAGCCGTGAGATGCTTGGGCTACCATTAGGCAGTCCTTTGGAATCAAGTACAGTATGCTTCTGTTGCCAAACATATAATAGAGGGAAAGTCTGTAATGCTTTCTAAATGATGCCTGTTCACTGCTCTAATTAGAGAAGTATGTTACAGGGTAGCACGCAAACATGCAGCTAAAGATGTTCCTGTGTGTTCCATGAATAGCTCTCAAATTTTATTTATTTATTTATTTATTTTACATTTGTTAACCGAGAGAGTCCGACTGGATACATGTCCATTTTCAGCGGAGGCCCGGGGAGAAAAGCTCCAGGTACATAACAGACATATGAACATTGTTAATGCAAAAAAGGAAGATAGTTGAGTTCTAAATACAATATAAAGATACATCACATCTTGGGAAAAAAATAACAGCAGCATATAAAAAAAAACATAGGTCAGTTACAAAGGCGAGGCGCCTTGTTAAAAGCTGTTAAGGATAGTGAGGTAAGAGAAGGGTAAATGATAGTGGTTAATCAGGTTTGGAACAGGGACATTGCCAGAGAGAATTGAGAAATTGATTATTTTTTAGAATAAGAGAATCCCCAGCAGAATTATTGGCTTTGGTAGTTATTGCCAGTTTATTATTGGAGCACAGATGTTATTTTTTTTGAATGGTGTTTTTCAGATGATGAGTTTTTGAGTTGGTGTTGTCAGAGTTGCTGGAAAACTGGGTTGCTGCTTTGAGTTGGTTTTAAAACAGTGTGGCTGGAAAAAGAGTGATTGTAAGGCATTATAATTGTATGTGATGGCAAAAAAAAAGTTTGTTTTTGGGCAAAAGTTTGTTTGTTGTTTAGAAGTTGAGCAAGTTTGTTAAAGTTTGTTGTAGGTGGGTTTTGGTGTGTTGTATGTAGTGTAATTTTAGCAAAATAGTTTTTGTGTTTTGTTTTTAGTTTAGAGTTTAGCTTTTATTTGATGGTTTTATTTTTATTGATGGTTTTGGAGATTAATTTGAAATTTATTTTTTTATGTCCCAGTTTTTTGGGTTTTTTTCCTACCCCACCCCATTATTAGTACCACACCCACCCCCTGCACCGTTCAGCACCCCTCTCTGTTCCCCCCTTGATTTGCCAGTCACCAGCCCAGCCGCCACTTTACTTCAGTTTACCAGACTGCACAACCGCAGCACACACATATAGCTTATATTAGAGGCTACTTGGATTGAGATTAGAGAATAGAGAAATATGGAAGTATACATTTTAATGATGTAAAGTAAGATTATAGTCTTGATTATTGATATTATTTATTATCTGTAAGTTCACCCCTTTCCCCTAAGTTTAAGCTTTAAGAGGATTTAAGAGCTGCAATGTCAGTTAAACAAAGCCACCACACAGTGGTGCAGTGCAGGCTGGTGACAGTCACTTCAAATCAAGGGGCAGGGTACAGGCTGACAGGGTGGGGCCAATGGTGGGGTGGTGGGGTGGGAGGGAAAAGGGGTGAACAAAAAAAATGAAAAAAAAACAAAACTGGAAAACTGGCTGCCTGCCATGCCAAACCATCATCATGAAGATCAATCAAAGTGAAGAAAAGAAAAAAAGAAGAAAAAATCAATATTACATGGCAGCTTTAACATCTATGCTCAAAAAAAAAAAATGTTGTGAAAAAAAAAAAAAAAAAAAAAAAATTAAATAAAATTACTGAATAAAAGTCAAAAGTCAAAAAAAAAAAAAAAAAATAGCCCATAAAAAAAACAAAACTCTGCACACTTCTCCTCTAATTATAATAATTATTATTTTTTATAAAAATAAAAAGTAAAAGTGTAAAATAACAAAATACCCCCCCTAAAAAAAAAATTTTAAAAAAAAAAAACCTGCCAAACACACAACTATACTACTTGTTTCATGAGGAAGACATGATCAAAAAAAAAAAAAAAGCAAAAAAGAAAACAAGCTCAAGAAACAAATAAAAATTAATTATTGCTTTACAGCACATTAACACACACACACATTAGATTCTATTATTCATTAGTTTTTAGTTAAAGCCTGCAATGAAACTGAAGTCTCATCTCCAACAAATGTGAAAAGAAAATACTGTAATCCTCCTTATTTATAACGTCACTGTCATATCAGTCAGTACGCGTTATTATATGCTATAGTTATTTATTAAATATTCTCTTCATGACAACAACAAAAAGGCCTTCAGTATTGGTAATTCTTTAACAGCATGTTTATTAAAGCTTACTTGCATCTTACAGTCTCAGACAAGCTTACCTGATTGTCATTAAAGCATTGCTACTTGAACACAGAGCAACAGTCACTGCAATGACATGCATTTTCTGAATAAGAAGCATAAATCAACAGTAAAAAATATGACAGGAAACCAGAATATTCTTCAAAATCAAGGGCAGATGAAAAGACACTGTAGTGCTTGTGTCTACCTTGGATGGGGGAGATAATCTGCACACTTACACTGCATAACTGCTCCTTGCTTTGCTTGGACACATCCAGAGTCGCCAAGTGGAAGAGTGGGATGCAACAAGTATGTCACAATTAAATGTCTCTGGCTGACAGTGATGGCCCTGATACATTTCTCATATCTCTCAGCCTCAGAGCAAGAAATCTGGACAAAGCCATAAACAGAAGTGGGACAAAGTCCCAAAAATAAGGACAATTTTTAAATATTGCTCTTATAAACTTAGGAATATAATAGAATAGTAGGTCTTGCATTAGTATGCATTTTCTGAAGGGTATGAAATCTGAAACTCAAATGTCTGCCATTATGTTCTAACCTCAATCTTTAATGATTTGCCATTAATTTGCAAGAAAACCACAATTTTATGAAAAACAGACCAAACATGTGATGCAAAAATATAAAATGCCCGCACAATACAGCTGTGAACCTGTCAAAGAAGGGGCACTTTTAATATTAGTACTGGTAACTTGAGCAGCTGACAAAATAAGAGAATCTACATACATTTCTGAAATTAAAAGTAATCTAGAACTGATCATTACAATTATTTATTAATTGTAAACCCTTCATGTTTTCTTCCAAATTTGCCATTTTGCAGAGGGATTATTAGGGGAAGAGCAACATTTTGAGCCAAAATCAGGGACAGTTAAGAGGTTTGAATATACCTAATTTTATAGAGTGATTTATTTGAGCGTACCTCTCATCCTCTTAGCACAGGAAATTTGAACAAGGCCAAATATATTGGGGGAACATACGAACAGTACTAAAAATTGCTCTTGTATAAACAGTCAGTTGACAGAACAACAAGTCTTGCTTTAGCATGCATTTTTCTGAAGAGTATGAAGTCTGAAACTCAATGTCTGTCATTATTTAGTGACTTCATTCCTAAATAATTTGCCAGAAAACCACAAATTTTATAAGGAACAAACCAAAAATAAGAAGCAAAAATCTATTCATTCTGCAAAAATCTGGAGAGTTAAGAGGTATAGTTCAGCCAGGGTTCTCTGAGTTTGCTGTCCTTCCCCTCATTACAAAATCATGGTCGAATGGGGCCTCCACCCTGCAGCTATTCTAATATAACATGATTTGGCTATTTCACCACATTAACCATAAACACTGTAATGTGCATACTGCTTTACTTCTATTTTACAGCACAAACACTAAATCTGATAAACAAACAAAAGCAATCTCACAATGAATGAAAACTTAGCATTAAAACTTCTCTGCCTTTGAAACTCACATTCATTGAAACAGCATTGATTGAAACATTCAAAGAAAATATATCATATTGTAGCAGCAGATAGAGATTAACTTTACTGTTTTCAAATCATAAATCATATGCCCAACAAACATGTGTGTATTCTCTGATACACCTTCCTGATTGTACTAAATATTATTCCCACAATACAGTACAGTTGTTAAAGGGCATTTTAAATTTATTGTTTTGAACATTTTTTTTTAAAAAATAAAAAAAAAATATATACTAATAAATGACAAACAGCCCGTTCCAGAACATTTCCATCATAAAATCTACTCAAACTTCTGCAAGGTTGCTGCTAGCAAATAACTTTCATCATTGTTTCATCTACATATGTTGTCATTGAGGAATAAATTGCTTATCAGCATGCTGTCTGTACTGTGGGAGTAGAACCCACAGCCTTCTGCATAAAAAGCAAGTGCACTACTTGTTGTGCTATTAACAATGCAAGCCATTTCAGCATCAGCAGCATTAAACTGTTATTCCCCTGCAGCGACAAAATTTATTTGGGGGCAAAGCCCAAAACCATGGACACATTTCACTACCAAGACTTAAACCCAGGATCCTGTGCAAAACAATCAGGGCAACACACCACTATGCCAAATCAGCTGTTTGGTGAAAGAGGAAACTTAAATGGCTACCATTTAGTGAATTCAGTTCTCACCATAGCTGTCAACCTCTTAGCACAAAACACCTGAACAAAGCCAATAATGGGGAATACAGCCCCCAAACAAATTCAGTGAATTCAGTTCTCACCATAGCTCTCAGCCTTAGCACAAAAAAACCTGGACAAAGCCAATAATGAGGGGATACAGTCCCAAAAATAGGGACTAATTTCAAATATCCATGTTATAAACTTAGAAAATTGCTAGAATAAAAGGTTTTGTGTTACCATGTACTTTCTGAAGAATATGAAGTCTGAAATTCAAATACCTGTTATTTTTATTTATTTAACATTTGTTAACCAGGAAAGTATGACTTGGGAAAAAAAGTCAATTTTCAGCAGAGGCCCAGGGAGAAACACTCCAGACACATGTCTTTGTAAGATGGGAGGACATGCAAACTCCACACAGAAGGCAACCAAGCCAAGAATCAAACCAGAGAACCTGCAGCTGTCAGGCACCAATGCTACCAGTCCACTACTGTACTACTGACTGTACAAGGAAAAACAAACATACAGAAACCCCAGATTTTATGAGGAACAGAACAAATATGAGGCAAAAATCTGCAAACTTTTTTACAAATAGTGGTGGGTAGGGAATTCAGGCCCATGCCACCTGCATCCAAGGTCTAGCGTTCGTGCCTGAGGTATTCTCTACTCACCCCCACCATGTGTTCTCTTTCTCTCTAGCTAGCAGTATATAGCAACTGGGGCATTTTATACACACACACACACACACACACACACACACACACACACACACACACATGTATGCATTGTTAGAAATGAAAGCAAACTGCGGACCTCTGAACTAATCCATACATATACAGGTAGAACATGCTGTTTCTGCACAAAAGAGACCCCAGATGGGAAGTTGGCATAAGAGTTAAGGTGTTTACCTTATAGACACAAGGTGCGGGTTTTGATTCTCACATGCAGTATTTAGCTAGGCTTAAAATAGCCATCAAGGGCAGTTAACCAAGTACTAATCTATGAACCAATGAACCAAGTAGTATGATGCAGCTACAATGAATCCTGCGCCATTGTACAAAACAACCTTACATATCCATTTTAAATACAGAAGCATGTGTAAAAGTTAATAATACAGTTAGATATGATGTATTCTTGGTAAACTGTCTGATAGCAGTTCAATTATTTTGTATAAAACAAAGACCTGTAAAAAATTAGTGATGAAATATCTCTGGTAAGGCTGTAGGACAGAGATACCCAACTCCCTGTGTGTGTGTAAGTGTGTTTGTGTCTGGCTGTCTGTATACATTCACATACATCGCACACAGTCCCACTTACATGGCACACTATGGTACACACATATAAAATAATGTTGTGCACATAAACTGTGTATCAGATTACAAGAAGAGCAGAACTTAGCAGCTTTGCTAATATCTTTTTAATGACTTTGGAGGTTGTCAAGGGACAAATCTGCCCTGAAGACCAGATTTATTCACACAGATGTTGGAGGGAGGGCTCTTTTACAAGAGGGTGGTGTTGAAAGACTCTTGTAAACTTCAAAAGCAGACAGAACTCTTTTAATTTTCCAATAAAATGTATTCCTGCTTTGACAATTTACTCCGTTCTGTTGGCAAGAAGAATATTGATGCTTTATAATCATTTGTTTTTAATTAGATATTGTCTAAAAAGTCATATGAATATACTTAACAGTGTTTCATATGCAGACATTCCATGTATTTACCTTTATTACTGCTCTTATAATCAGCTTAATTATGCCTCTTTTTTCAAGGACTATATTATATTCATTTTCAACAGTTGTAACATAAGGAATGTTTTCTGAAGCTTGTCCGCACTCAATGCAAGCGCAACACTTCAAATGTGTGTATAAAAAAGTTAAGCATAGATAGTCGATTAAGTCATCATGTGGGGCCAAGCTACATTTTATTCTGAAGCTTATCATAAACAATAAATACGAGTTTTAGTATTAAACTGCACTTAAAGTCAACAAATAGGAGTAGAGAATCTTTTAAGACATGCAGGAGAAATTAGACTTGCATATTGGGAAAAAAATGAATTTATACAGTGCTGGGAACTGTAGCACTTGAGAAGGTAAAATGCGAAAGCAAATCAAATTCCTCTCAGTTCCTGAATATTATCTCACAGGCTTGCTTTAATACCTCTTTAATGCAGAAAAGGGCTTTTCTTTTTCTGTCTCTTCCTTCAGGTTCTCGAAGTCTTTGAGAACAATAAATGTTTTAAACAGCAATAAATATAAATCAATTTCAATGCACTCAAATCCTATTCATGAGCAGCTTGCAAGAGAAAAAAATGGGAAAAGAGATCCCTTCCCCTCAAAAGGCAGCTGTTGCACCCACTAATCTCCTTTCTTGCTTTGTCATTCTCCCGCATTTTGCCTTCATCTCCCCATCCTCGAAAAAAAATGTCTTTCTTTTTTTAGATTCCACTTGCAAGTATCCCCTCTTTAGACCTCAACCTTATCCCCACACTGACCATCCCTGGTTAGCTGTGAAAGAAAAAAAGAGCCCATGGATGTCAAAGTGGCCTCAGAAAGACCATGAAAGATTGATTTACTTCACTTTTCTTTGGCCTGACATCAGATCAGAGGGGCTCTGAATGGGAAACCAGAAAGTCTGAGCTGGAATAAAGATGTTCTCTTTGTATGAAGGTATGGGGGAGGGAAATAGTGGCTATTTACTCCCAGGCCATCAACCCAGTAAAATAAAAAATAAAGAGGAATCAAAAGGACTGCGGCTACTGAGAAGCAAAGAAACATCTACACCTCAGAACAATGTCACAATATACTGGTGCTCTCTGTTAACACCCATGAATATTAAAGTGCTTACTAAATGCTCAAAAGGGAGATGTTTGAACAGAGGGTGGAAATGCCATAAGCTGAGACCATCTCCATATATCCACGAACAATGGAACAATGTGTGTATATGGAGGGGGAAAGTTTATTAAAAGCCATGAATATTAAACAGTTTACTATAGTCAGCTTAAGAGCCGGACAAATTAAAGTACTGAGCAAGCAACTAAAACTTGTCCAAGTTGCATATCTCGTGAGCAACATCTAATGCATCCAAGCACCTATACTTGTCAGGGTTACTCTTTTGGTTACAGCACTTCAGTTGTAAACACATTATCTCTCTTATTCTTACCTAGGCATTAGTAGGAAATGATAAGCGGAGTCTGGAAACCCAACTATTCCCACAGTTTTTCCACTAACAGTACCGCGTTTAAATAAATATAATGCTACATTGTTCAACGAGACAGGATATTTGAGGTTTAGCTGTGGATTTCACCTGGCAATATTAGTTTTATTGTTGCATGCAGTTGAGTCAATGTATAGTATCTTTCTGAAGATTAGCATAAAACAAGTTACTTACACACACACACACACACACACACACACACACACACACACACACACACACACACACACTTAGTTTCTTTACCTGAATTAGTTCTCACACAGAAAATCCAAAGCTAATGGTAAATCCAGCAGTCTCCTCAGCCTGCGCAAGCTAACAGCTGGTTTCTGGTACTCCTGGCAGGTTTCTCAGCCTGCTGATGATGCTGGTTCCCTGCGAGAATAGGCTGGAAGCCCCAGCCTGTCGACAATGCAGTCCAGTGTTGTTCTGTTCTGCGGTGATCATCACCGCACAGACTTCTGGGCTGCAGGGCAGAGAATCCTTTCTCCCTTATCCGGACTGCCTGGCAAAGCAGTCTGGAGTTCTGTGAGTACCGGGACCTCCAAGCACGCATGCGTGGAGTTCCAGGACTCGCGATTTGTTTTTTTATTTCTTTTTCTTCTTCTTTCTACAGGTAGGGGGACTGCATTCCTGCAGTCCTGTAGCATGAGCCACCCCTGGTAAAGTGACTGAGTCAGGTGTATGAAGTAAAAAGTCTTACCTCTTACTTCTTGCAAAGAAGGCTGGCACAACTCTTAGCAGCTGACTCTTGTGTATTTGTGACATGCCTTATCTGTAACACTTGCATTTGTTTAGGGCACAGGTGGAATCCCAGGGGTGTATTTTCTGTTTCCCATCCAGTTAACCAGGTTGTGCTTGAGAAGGAATAATGAGGTACTCTGATTGAAGAGAGAATCTATTCCACAGATGGGAGAGTTTGTTGGACACAAATCTCTCCTATTAACAAGTCCTATTGATGTCATAGACCAGGTTGAGGTCAGGCTTGCTGGTTACTCAGGTGCACATCTGCTATTCTACCAGCTGTCTAGGTTTGGAGAGCAATATATTGGTGAGCAGGGTATGCTCTGGTCAGGTCTTAACTTCATCATTAAGATGGTGGCTTTGTGTGTGCTAAGAATTTACAGTTTCCTTTCTTTTGCAGGTGGGGCACTGCGGACGGGGTATCGGTCGTTGACCTGAAGGAAGTGGGTTCGAATGGAGATGGAGGCTGTCACAGTGTCGATGTCCTGTTGGTTGCAGTGGTGCTCTACAGGAAGTGGTTTTTGAAGGTGATGTATTCTGCTGTGTTGGTGTGCTGCTCTGGAGTGTTCCTGTTGCAGGAGTGGGCACTATGAGGTCAGAGGTAATCTTACTTTGTGCTCCTAAAGGTATGTCAGTGTTGGCTCAGATAGGAGGTAGTAGGGGCACATGAGGAGAAGGTATGGGGGTAGGGTGAAGCTGGGTGGGAGCTGTTTCTGGGGAGGAGTACGGGGTACCACAGGTGGGGTAGAGGCAATTTCCAGGTATGTATGACTTTTAGAGGCAGGTTAAATTTTATGGGGCATGGTAGGTATACAGGTATGTTGGGGATTTTGCAGGAGTTGGGGCTTTGTGGTTAAGCAGAAGTGAGAAGCCTTAAGCAAGGCATGTTCTTAAGGTAGGCTTATGGCAGATAATTGATAGTTTGGTTTAACTCGTGTTGCAGGGGCCTGGAGCGCCCTTTATATGGATGGCTTATTGTAGGGCATTTCCATAGTGATTAAATTTGTGTTGCAGTTGCCCTGGGTAGGAGGTGATCAGAAGGATTGGGTATTTGTATACTTTGGGATCAAGGTTGGGCAGTTCAGTTGGTCAATGAGGTGTTAGCTGCAAGTAGTATAGTTACACAGATGATAATGGTATGCAAACTTAATCTGGGTTAGGGGTTTCATTGGCATGTAGGGTCAGGGTAGGTTTAATAGGGTGAGAATTAATTGATAGTGGCCATTGGCAGGATAGTTTGTGTGTTGAGGGCTGATGTAGGTAATGAAGGTTACTGGGCTACAGTTCATGTGGTGTGTTTTTCTTTGTAATGGGTGTAGTGAAGTCATTCATAGGGTGTTTTTGTCGATCAGCAAATGCTATAATGATATTAAAGGTTTTTTTCATTACATTGGGTGGTTGGTGTGGTTGAACTGCTATTAAAATTGGTTTTGAAAAGGAAATTTCATACGGATATGTCCATTGGGCAGTAAGACAGGGCTTCAGTTAGGCGTGATAGTGGGCAATTGTTCGTGATTTTGCTTTTGCATGGTTTTGAGTTCAGTGTTTGGGTGGTACATTTGGGGGGGGTAATGATCTGGAATCATTGTATGCTACTATGGGTTCTTAGGTGAGTGTAAGTTTAGTTAATATATATACAGGTTAGGCAATGTCATAGTTGGCTATTTTAGCACTGGAGTGGGATTAGTGTTATAATTTCAGCAGTTAATGTAGGTGGCTAATTTGGATAGTTATGTTATAGAGCTTTGGTGGCCTGTTTGTTACTTTGGCTATGTCTGTGATAAGGGTTATAAGCTGGGGGTTGAGTCAGTGGCTGGTGTGAGGGAGGATGATTGAGGGGACATGAGTATTTATTTTAATTTTGGTGTTGGAGTTAGCTGGTGTAGGAGGATTCATTGGGGTTGTTGGGGGATTATGGTTTGTTTCCAGTTGTCAATATGGCACTTACAGGGCTGATGGTGGTTGGGCTGCTAACAATGTCATGATGGTTGTTTAACCATTTCATGTTATAAAGACTAGTTGATTTAATGTCTGGATTGATATTGCACCTGCACTAAAGAGATGTCATTGGTATGATGGTATGCAATTGGGCTTAATAATCAAATATTATGGCTTGTTTTGTTGAGTTGTTAGAATGCCATGATGACTGGTGAGCAGTTTTATGGAGGTGGCTTGTTGGTCTAGGGATATGATTCTTGCTTTGGGTGCAAGAGGTCCTGAGTTCAGTTCCTGGACAAGCCCTGTATTTAAAAAAAATGCTTATAAGAGATAGTGTGATGGTGGGATTCTTAGACAATGGGAGTTTAATGATACTATTTTTGTTGGTAATGATGGGGGAGTCATTAGAATTGTTATTGCTCTGGCATTAAGGAGAAGCTCATTTGGTTATCATGGCATTGGGTGGTAAATGGGGTTGAAATGTGGCATGATGACATGTAGTTGACTCTGCTTGGTTTTTATAATGCCCTTGAAGTCATTGCAGAGCTGCCATTGGTCATGAAGTGAGGATTATTAGCTCATGTGCAGTGCAATGCTAGGTTATCAGCATAGGTGAAGGGTCAGTGTTTTTGTTTACAGCTGTTTTGGTAACTGTTTATTTTGCTGTGTGATAGGGTTTTAGGAGTTAACTCTACCCACCTTGGTTAGTGGGGAGGGGGTACACCGAATGATTGTAGGCTGGATGCATTAATGGTGTTTAGTTTGCTGGAAGTGTGTTGCAGAGAGAGGGAACAGCCTGGTCAGGCTGGTGGGTGGGGAAGAGGGGTAGGCTTACCCTTTTCTGTTCCCTTTCTGGTGCTGAATGGTCAATTAAATAAGTTTGGAAAGGAAAGAGAGGTTACGCTGCTTGAGTACAAAAGTAGGAGGAGGAAGCTGATTCTTTGATTGGTGGTATAATGCAATAAATGGTAAGGAAAGTGAGTGGTTATGCTGCTTGATAAGTATATAAGCAAGTGGGGGAAACTGCTTATTGGATTGATGGTATAATGCAATAAATGGTAATGAAAGTGAGCGGTTACGCTGCTTGATAAGTACCGATAAAGGGTAATGGAAGTGAGAGGGTACGCTGCTTCATTAGTAAGTGAGTGGAGGTATGGACACTGCTTACTGGTCAGGATGAGCAGGTTTACACTGTCCTTTCCCAAGATAATTTTACATGGATGGTATTTCACCTGTATCATGTTTGGTTGAAGTGAATGAATATTGGTTAACATTTATGTTTATGAAAATGTAATAAAGGTCATCAAATGTCATTCAGTGTAATGTGTTTCTTGAAGGGGACCTGGACAAATAAGGTTTGGAACAGACCATTTTGTCCAGGGACATCTTCAAAATGTGGGGGGGGGGGGTTAGTTAGAGTAGCAGAATTTGGGAGGATAGGGTGAGGATAAGGTCAAATAGGAATGGATGAGGTTTGGGAGGAAGTGAGATAGGGGTAGGGAGGGGCTTAGAGGATGTTAGGCAAGTGTAACTGGAATAGGAGTCATATTTTGGCATGAACTTGCTACCCACTCTCCCTGCCTCTTTTATTAGTGGGGATATAGCTATGTTTAGTTTGGACAGGGCAGAGAAGAAGGGCAGGCTTGACCTCTTCTGTTCCGCCTCTGGTGCTGGATGGTCAATTCAATAAGTTTGGAAAGGAAAGTGAGTGTCACGCTGCTTGAGTACATATGTGAGTGGAGGAGGCTGCTTATTTGGTTGGTAGTATAATGCAATAAATGATAAGGAAAGTGAGCAGTTATGCTGCTTGATAAGTGCCGATAAAGGGTAATGGAAGTGAGCGGGTACGCTGTCTCATAAGTAAGTGAGTGGAGGTATGGACACTGCTTACTGATTAGGATGAGCAGATCTACGTCGTCCTGTCCTAAGATAATTTTACATGGATGTTATTTCACCTGTATCATGTTTGTTTGAAGTGAATGAATATTGATTAACATTTACGTTTATGGAAATGTAAGAAAGGTCATCAAATATCATTCGGTGTAATGTGTTTCTTGAAGGGGACCTGGACAAATCTAATTCTGAAGTCATGAAAGTAAGAAATTTTTCTTCCACACTTCTCGATAAGCTTAGAACTTAGACAGCTTCAGATCCACTTCTCCAGAAGCTCAGACACTTTATCTGTCAAGAATGGCCATCAAAGAAATCATGTTTGCCACCAGATGTGCAGCAGTATTTTTCTTACAAACACGAGATTTTGATGGAAGATGATATCATCATGAAAGGTCCAAAAGTGATTGTTCCAAAATCCTTGCAACAAGAGTATATCAAAATCTTGCATTGTGGCCACACTGGACCTGATTCTACCAGAAGAAGGGCAAGAGGACTAGTATTTTGGTCTTCTATGTCAAAAGACATTGAGAGAGGACTTATATCTCATTCTGTTTGTAATAGTATTAAACCACATCAACAAAAAGAACACTTCACCTAAGCCAGATTCCTGAACTACCTTGTTCGACAGTAGCTACAGACATTTTCAAATAGAATGGTCAGCATTACTTGGTCTTAGTAATTGGTTCAAGATTGACCTACTTCCTAATCTCACTTCCAGTATTGTCATTACTAAGTTGAAGATATATTTTTCTGTCCATGGTAGTCTGCACAAACAAATTTCTGATAATGATGCATAGTTTGCAAGTCAGCAGTTCCAAAGATTTGCTGAAATATAGGACTTTGTTCATGTTATGAGTAGTCCTGAATACCCACAATCAAATGGCTTGGCAGAATGTGACGTTCAAAGTGCAAAACAGCTGTTGGAAAAACCTAAACATGAAAATATTTATGTTTTTCTAAGTCTGCTCAATGTCAGAAACATACCTCATGCCTTTTTGGTTCACGTGTCCAGAGGTAATGTCAAGACAAGCCAGAACCACACTCCCAATTAGTAAGAATTTGGAAGAGACCATTTTGTCCAGGGACATCTTCAAGGTGGGGGGGGGGGTAGTTAGAGTAGCAACAAAAAACAACAAAGCAGAAAAAATGCAACTCCTAAAGATGTGTTTGTCCCAAACATCATACTATGATACAACCAGTAAACCTCTGAATTCATTAAAAGAAGGGGAGATAGTGAGGATCCAGACAGCATAAGGATTTGACTTAATAGGACTTTTGAAACATCTGTGTGAAAAACCCAGAGCATACATCATTGAGTCACAAGGCAACAAATTCAGGCAAAACTGGAAACATTTACTAGTGGTGTCAAACCCAGTGTTGCAACATTTTGCTTGTAACAAGGACTCTAATTCTCAGAGTGATTTGTCCAATGTTCCTGTTCCAGGGAGCATTTCATTGCCTGTTCCTTTTCCTGAAACTATCCCTGAAAGTCTTCAAGAAAAACATTCCCCAGTGACTGTCCCTGTTGCTAAACCCAGTTCTAATTATTACATTATGGGGTCAAGTTGTATCTCAAGACTTACTCTCAAATACATGGCAACCTGGACATGATTGTTATTTGTATATGTCTGTATAATCTGCATACTTATATGATTGCCATTGTTTATTTGCATGACCAACTAGTCAAAGAGGAAGGATGTTGATCAGAGTGTCTATTTTCCTTTAAGAGCTATTCAAGTCTATGGGTATGTGCATATATGTACTGAGCATGTGCAAGCAAGAGTGCCATTTTGTAGTGAGCAGGCGAGGTGTAAGCATGCATGTGTGTAGTTGTCAGTCAGTTAATTAGTTCATTTAAGTTTAATATTACCGTTTTCCATCCTGATGTGTTTGGGTGTAAGAAACTTCTTAAATAAACAGGAGACAGCCTCATTGTCTTATTCAGTATACACAAGACAAGCAAAATAAGTATCTACTACAAACATTCTCTCTCTGCTGACGTATATCTTTACCCCAGTAATTTCCTCCCCAATATATGAGAAAGGGGATAACTTCTACATTGATTCCCTATATCTTCTTGAATAGTTGCATGGGATTGCCTAATTATACTGAAAATCAGCTGTGTATGCTGCAATTAGCATCCCTGAGCTACAGATTTTTCAGAGGCAATCACCTGCTAATGAGAGCTATCTTAAAGGTAAGCTCCTAGCTAGGGGAACCATTGTGTGTGAGAGTTAGTTTGTATGGTTAACTCATTGTAACACTACTTACATATCTGTATCTTTCAACAGAGGAGTATTGATGTATGTAACCAATTTGTTTCCAACATGATGCATATGTTTGAATATACTTAGGGGGAATGGGGATTACATCAGTAAGCCTTTCTTAGAACTGTGCAGATGATGTGCCATTAATCTGCAGCTGTATAACACCTACGTAGAATGTAGACTACAGCAAGGGTATTATGTTGTCTGTTTACTAGGGACACAGGTCTTCTGGATACTTCCTTTGTTAGCAGTTGTAACACTGCACAGCTATTTGTTTGGCATTGCATTTTATACATATTTTATGGGGGGGGATTCCTGCTATGGGCCACACTACAAGTGGACTTGTGCTGGATGTGTGATCATATGTGAGTATCTGTCATGGCACAAACAGGAGTAGGTCACTATTGCTAATATCCTAGTTGGTTCCACAACCTTTGTATGTTTGGCACACTGTTGCATATAAGATGTGTAATCAAGTTGGGAATACTGATAGCTTTCCTTTATTGCTGTATCTGTACATACTGTATACCCATGTATGTGATGCTGACATGTTTTCGCAGCCCACGTTTCACTGATGCAGAAAATGACCTCATAATTGAGGCAGTAAGACAACACTACCAAGTTCTGCTGTCCAGAGGGAGGAAAGATAGGCAAGAGCAACAACCGTTGTGGGATGAACTGCTCCATAATGTAAATATTGTGGGTCACCAGAATCACACATATGAGCAGGTGTGACACCATGCCACAGACATGGTCAACTTGGCATGCAGATAGGCAGCGGACATGGCCAGGGATCATCAGGTCACTGGCGGAGGGCCTGCAGTGGAACAACCACTGTCAGCCACAGAAGAATTCCTGGCAAACTTTGTAACACAGGACAGCTCCCAGGCATCCATCACACAATATGTCATGGACATGTGTGCCACAATTTCCACTCAAGAGGAGCATCCAGGTATGCTTATTTGGATCAGCATTGGAATACTGTATCACTTAGCATGTCAGAGTGTACATAGTTTTATATGGGCATCAGGTGTTTTATGGGGTGGGGGGGGGGTTAGCTGCAGTTTTAAGCTCATGCAGAGATTGTGACCTACTTACCTGTTAACATACCAGCTACTATTAATGAGAGATATTTGGATGTAGTTCCAGTGTTATACTGTAACATGTGGTGCTGTTTACATTACCTCTCCCTCATATTTTTTCAGGACCATCAGGAATATAAAGAGGCCATGCCCCTGCCGCTGGTAAGCACAAAACATTTTTGTTAGAGATGTAGATTTACTTCAAGATACTAGCTAAAGTGTCATCCCAGGCCTGCTGATGATTGCTGTACTGTCTGCATGATTGACAAATGTACAGATATGTACTGACTGAACACACTTTACGGTCATACTTATGCATTGTAGGTGTAACCACAGTGATTAATTTCACAGTATTGTCAGAACTTTTCAGATGGTCATACCAGTAAACTCTGCAGAGTTCTGCAGAATGTCAACAGTTTACATAATTTATGTTTTGCTCATGAGAGTCTAGTTTAAAGATCTGATATTTTCAAATACTTACAGATTTGGGTTAGAAAATAATGTCCTCATGTCCTGCTATATCATATTATGGATTATACAAGTCTGTAATAGTGACAGTTTATACAGATTAACATATATTGCAACATAGTACTGCAGAGCATAGCAGTGCAGGTTTTAATGTACTGCTGTCCCCTTTTTACCACAGGTGACCAGGGCAGGTTGGTCTCTGTCCCCTTCACAACCCAATGTCAGTGTCTCTTCAGATTTTGACAATGATGGTGGCCAAAGTGATGCACAGCTGTGGGTTGCAGGGGCTGAATCTGTCACAGAGGTTTACATCACTCATCCGCCCTCATTATCACCATATACAGTCTGTATGCCTATTCATACCCATTCCCCTGAGGCCACAGATATTGGACAGTTGGAGGGTGAGGACATTGAACAGGGAAGTATGGCTACTGTGGCTGCAGTGAATGTCAACACTGGCCACAGCCAAACAGTTGGTGAGGTTCCAAACAGGGGAGATAGATAGAGATGCTCATAGGAGGCCTGCTGTCCCTCCACCACCTGTTGCAGGTGTCTCATCACGTGTCACTCGGCATATGTTTAGGGCCAACATCCATGCATAAGCACATTCTGAAAGGAACTCCAGATGAATGCTCAGGGTTATGGATGTAGCACAGTCTGACATCTATGACTGGCTCAACCACATTGCTCATAGCCTTGATCAGTTGACTGATGCAGTGGAAAGACATTTGTCTGCAACACATTGCACACTATCTGTCTTGGAATGCACATTGTCTGTGATGGAATGTCTGGTGGAGTTGAGTTTTAGACTTGTGGATGTAGGTCAGCAACTACATCTGCTGAGAGTTCACATGGCCATGCTCAATCACGCTCCTGTAGTGGCAGTACATCCAGCACTCCAGAAGGGGGGGGGGTGTTGCCCACACCAAGATGTGTCAGGCCATGAATTCAGGGTCCTGGGCATTCCCATGGAGGACATGGTCCCAGCAGACATTAGTCACCCTCAGGTAGTAGCCCAGCATCTGACATTGGGCATGGAGGTGCCAGTGCAACTCCTGGCAGAGCCAGTTCTTATATTCAGGGGCAAAGATGATAAACTGTCAGCTTTACCATGCATAGCTCAAAGCTTTCCAACATACAGACATATAGGGCTAGCAGTGAGCATGGCTGTGTTTAAGCAGAGACACACACACACACCAACCACTGTCACATTCAGGTCACCTACAATCACACACAACACATTTACATGGTCATCTTCCCTCATAACCTTTCTGACTCACACACATGCGTGTCAGCCAATTAGGTCATCCTATGCCTCCTGCACCCCCATTCAACACACTGTGCATGTGATAATATCTGTGCCACACCCCTGTCATCCTTCTCATCAATGCAGGGAAATGAAGCTGTGAGTCTAATGCACAAGGTGACTTGCTAATTTAATATGTATTTGTTTCATCCATTGTTGCCTTTGACATGATACTTGTACTGGTAAGTTACAGATATTGTATGCTGCCATTTGTAATGAGTAAACCACATTATTTTGTGAATGTTACATTGGATGCTGTTGTAATGGCTGTGTAGTCACACAATGAAAGGTGTCTCATGGAACTTTTTACGTTTCACTTTCAGGATTGTGTAGGACACAACTATGGGTACACATCGAAAATAAACCCATCAATGTCAGAGCACAGGATAGAATGACTGCACAGAAGAAAAATGTCATCAGAAAGGTAAAACTGTATAGGTGCATGGCTTCTTATTTTCATATGTGTATGATAGGCTAACAAAAACAAGGTCTTCTTTCAGTCTAGCCATGCATCCCTAAACTTTAACAAGGTCTGATACCACTGCTAAGTGTAAGCAGGGTTTTTTGAGCTGAGACATGTACAAGACAGGATGTGGAAGATGAACCACATATGGTTTCCCCTGTGTCCATTAGAGACATTTTTTCTAAAGCAGTTATTGTCATGTTCCCCATCCTATCGTGTAACTTGCACATGATTTGCAGTAGAGCAGAACTCTGATTCACATGGATGGGGAGCCTATTACATATTAGGTGTAGTCTCTGGAATCCTTAACTGTCTCTCCAGTATGTCTGATTTATACCACAATCAAGATGTAGGTGTGTAGCACAGGTAATTCTCATGCTAGCCCTTTCTTGGATATGCAGAAGGTACACAGTGGGATTTGACACCTTCCTGCATGGCAGGAATACACCTCACCTCCAAAGCATGTAGGAGACAGAATGCACAGTTACGGCATTGGCACAGTTTGCATAGGATGTGTTATGTACACTGTGTATTGGTTTACTGTTGATGCTCTGTGGATGTTGAGGTTCTCAGATATGCCTGGTTAGTTACATACCAAAGGTGGCATTGCACTCAATGATAGGTGTGATGAATGCCGAATACAGTGGAACAATGACTTTCTTGGATGTACGTGTCATACCTATGTTTACAGGTTGCGCAACATAGAATGAATCCTCAAATATTACCAACATGTGACAGTCAGAGGCTAGATTAATATATATGTGTCCATGACTACTGGGTCAACTGTTGGAGGTGTGCAGTCAATATGCGAGTTACCATGGGTTCATGACTTCCCAAGGGATAGTATTGTGCATTCCTTGGCATTTCATGTTAGTACATGGCTCTGACAACAACTGAATGCCTGCATCAGCCCATCCTGGATAAGTGCTGAGTTAGTGTGGGATTTAAATACAGCTGCTAATTTAAAATAATCTGTAAATTTAGTCATTCAGAGGCCAATGGCATTGGTCATGACTGCAGAGAAGTAAATGCCTAGAAGAAGCAGTCCCAGGAATGATTTGTGAGGGAGTCCACTGGTGACTGGCTTCATTGTAGAGGTGGACTCCTCAATGCTATTGTCCTGGATAATGTCTGTCAGCCATTTGGCTATCCACCGGCTGACATACTAGTTTGTAACTAACCTCTACAGTTTGTCACCAATGCCTGAAGCCTAATAGTGATAAATGTCTTGTCAGGGCATGGTAGGTGGAGTGAATCATTTCCCCTCATTCTTTGCTTTGTTTACCATTCATTGAAATCCACCAGGTAGGGTAAACATGATCTGCTCTTGAGAAAACCAAACAGGATTTGGTCCAGTGTCTGTAGGTGCACTACATCTTTAATGGTCATTTTCATGATAATTCCTTTCATGGCTTTAAATATCAGACTACTGAGACTTCTGGAAACAGTGCTTCTCACTGCATGTTGGTTGTCCTGTGTGCATCTTGGTATTGCAGTTATTTCCAACATGGTTTCCAAGAAAATTGTCATCCATTGTGTCTGAGTCTATACAGAGAACAGGCATACATTGGAGCGTAAAATAACACTTACACCCTGTAAAGGTAAGGCTAAAGTATCTACACAGTTATTCTGCAGTTAGATACTAATCAAGCAGTGCGTACTGAAAACAAAGACTTACCTTGTAAAGAATGCTGAAAAGAGGGGAGTGCCCTGAATTGCTGGTGCCTGGCTACTACTGCTGGTCTCACCAAAGTCACACTCTGCTGGGCTACAAAGCTCCTAGTCTTTTACTCTCACCAGAAGCCAAACATAAGTACCAAGTTCAAGATGAGAAGCAGGCCACAACCTGTTTGTTGATTCACACACTTGTCCCACATGATGCAAGGCTCTGTAGGCTTGACAGACCCTTTTCCAGGAAGATGCCCTGATTAGCAAGCCAAGCAATCATTTGACTTTTGCATGTACTATGCCTTGTGTTCTGAGCCTCATAGGATTTAACTAGGGTACTGACTTCATGGTGATTAGGAGCGCAGCTGCTGCATCACAATACAATGTTCAATGTCAGGAGACATAGATGTCCAAGGTTGCATTAGCAAGCTCCACAGCAGCAGTGATCCATGTTAGGTGACGATTTCACAGCATGTCATGCAGCCCACCCTTCAACAATGTAATGGTGGACATCTGGGTGACATGGATGTGATGCCTACTGCATAGAAGTGGCCACCTTTGGCCAATGTGTTTCTCACTCCCACATGTCCTAGGTATGTCATACTGTACACGTTACCAGAAAACAATTCTGCGTTCCCACATCATTTCACGCAACATCCAATTCCTATCTGGTTGCTTGACAGCCATTGTAGACTTGCAATGCCAAAGTAATGACTGCAAAGTTGAACAAGTTCTCTGTGCATGCACGGTCATCCATATCTTCACTGCAAAGAGTGCCTACAGACAGCATGTTTGTGTCTGTCAACCACAAGGGTGTAAAAGCATGACCCTAACTTTGCTGGAGTTGTACATTGTTACATTTGTAGGTATCCTATTGTGACCCTGCTTAATAACAGTATTATTGTTAATGTAAGTGCCACATGCCTGGCAAAGCATCATACTCAATATACCATATTATGCCACACTGTCAGGCACTGTTTTACCTTATGATGACAACATAAAGATGATGACATGTTAAATTTAAGTATCTGTCAGGCCACTGCCTAACCATGGCCTGTTGTGAAGTATACACAAGCAAGACTCTATTGCTAATGGCATTATCACTGACTGCTGACAAGATGTGGAAAGCATTCCCAACCCTCTACTCTTACTCCACACAAACACAATGTGTAAGAGATGTGACTATATTAAAAACATTGCATCCATGCTCTCTCACACACCAGAAAGTACATATGACAATGAGCAGGTTGGCAACATGCACACCTCACCTCCTACTCCAACCAAACCCACATCACACATGCCTACATGTGTGGAGGTCCTTAGACACATAAGTAAACACCAGACACCTCAGAAACCCAAATTCAAGCTCGCTACACATAATTATACCTCTGAAGAACACAGTACACATAATAATCCATGCACCACTGTCTCATCAGTCAAACACCTAAGGCAAAACACAAAATCAAACATATTACTCCTAGGTGATTAGATCATGAGACACATTAATGTGCATCTCACCAGGCTAAAAAAGGGAAAGGTTATAGTCAGATTTCTGTGAGGTGCCGGGATATGACATATCACACATGCACCAAAGTCTGTCAACATTGGGTACTGTTATGACTATATCATAGTTACTGTTGATATGTACAACTTTAACATACCTCTCTGGACTGTATGCAGAGACTGACAGAGCTTACAGACTATGTGTCTCAGGTCGGTATGCCCTTGGCCTTGAGTTGCATTTTACTGTCATCTAGGATGATGGCTCAATACAAATGGAAAATGATTTACTTCAATAACCGCCTTAGTGTGTGGTGCCATGGTAAGGTGATCCACTATCTGTCAGCCTGGGATGACCTGCTCAACAGACCTCATTGCTTTGCCAGAGACAGTCTCCATCTGTCCCCCCTGGGATTTTAATTAATGGCCAAGGCTGTTGCCATCCCCTAAGTTGCCTTTTATGTGGCGTCTAAAGGGAATATTTTCCAATAAGAAAACGCCATCTACAAACAACATCATGGTTATGCTGCTAAACACTAGGAATGTCACCACAAGACTCAACTTACTGGAAGCTGTCCCCACCTTGGAAGATGCAGACATTTGTGCAGTCACAGACACCTGTGTCAAGGCTGTGGAGAGCACCACAACCATACCAGGCTACATCCCATTCCACATGTTCAGACCTCAGACTTAAAGTGTGCAACGTAATGCAGGCGATGTATACAAATTTATTAAGGATGGATACACATCCAGATTGGTTAGACATTTTGATTCCCTAGAGAGACTGGTGTTGCTATTAACTGCTTGTAGGGCACCTAACCAAGCCATTGCCAGCTACAAGAGCAACTCCATGAATCAGGACAGTCACTGTGCTTATATGGATCTACTTGAGTCTATCAAGATACATTAAAACAAGATGGGTTTGGGTGACTTTAACTACCCACCAGCTGGATAGATTATTCATGCTCAAGCTGAATTTCCCAGAGGTTAGTGGACTTCCTTAACTACGATGCCCTGGACCAGTGGGTTGACATTCAAACAAGGGAAGCCAACATACTGGATCAGGTGCTTAACAATATGGGTGAACACTATAGAACCTCCACTGTGAAGTCCTTTCTGGTGCAATCTGACCACAAACTGGTCTCATTTAAAGTAAGTATCACAACTAACACCCCTCCCTTGCAGCAGATAAACTAATAAAGTTCAAGAAAGCAGATTATAGCTTGACTGAACCACTCCCTTCAGATGGAACAGGCAACTATGCCAAGCTCTACACCAATGCTTTATACAACACCTGTACAACTGCATTGACTTACTTGTACCTCACAGGAGCAAAAGAAGCTCCTCATGGCACAGCAAACCTGCCTGTTGGACAACTGCCATCAGTAGGTTTACAATAAGAGTCTCACATTAGGAGAGAGGGAGCACCCTTAAAATGAAAGCACTCTCTCCTCAGCTTAAACAAGCAAATAAGTGTTGTTGTGAAGTCCTTCAGAACAAAGTACGGGGTAAAATTAGCCTCTTCCACAAAGGACAACCACAAGGCATTGTGTAGTTACATGTGTAACATAGAAGGAAAGATACACATTGTTGTCAAACTTGTAGTTAATGACACCACATATAATGAGCCTGTAGACATAACTAACCTGTTGGCCGACAGGTTCTGTGACAACTGCACTCCCCTCTCCCCACCACACATATACCATGCCATCCCTACAACCTGTCCCATACCTTGTATCTCTAAAGAAGAGGTAGAAAATGTCCTCTCTAAGGTGACAAACACAGCAGTTATTGCACCTGCTAACATCCCAGGCTGCCTCCTACATGGGATCCAATATGGATTACTAACACCATTATGAACTCTTGGCAATCATAGTGTAACCACCGGCTGCCTCCTAGCTGACTGGAAAATGGCCACTGTTATCCCCTTGCACAGAGGTGGTGCATCCACTGACCACATGAACTATAGACCTATTATCCTGATTAGTCATATCTGTAAGGTCATGGGGCATATCATCATGAACCTTATCAACAAAGATATATGTACTCTACAAACACTTGACCCTACTCTGTTCGGATTTGTGAAAGGGAGATCATGTTAAACCTGGTGGACATCTTTGAGGCAGTCACCAATGGCCTGGATGAGGGGACATCTGTACATACAACCACCTGGACTTAGCCAAGCTGATTGACACTATCCCTCACTCAGGCATCATTGATAAACTCACCCATCTAGCCATCAACAATAATATCATTAGAAGGATCACTAAATGGCTCACTGATAGAACTCATATAGTCAGAATAGGGTTATTCACCTCCAATAGCAGAGCTGTAACCAGTGGTTTTCCACAGCGTTCAGACGTAGGTCCTCTAATGTTTGGAATACATTCATCTGACATACCAATACAAAGTGAATGTCTGTGGCTGACAAGGTTTGCTGATGCCTTTAAACTGGGACCAGTCATAGAATCTCCAGATTATGTCAACATCCTACAAGAGGGTCATAGATGACCAAATGATTGTTTCAACAATCATGGCCTTAAACTCTATGCAAATATATGTAGTATCATTCCTTTTGGTAGCAGCAATGTTCCTGCTATGTAGCACATCAATAGCAACACCTTACGTAGATACTCATGGATGAGAGACCTGGGCACAAAAGTAGTTATAACCTCTATGTACTCTTCCCTTATCAGGCCAATATTTGAATGCAATGGCCATTTTTGTTATGTATGTTTCCAAGCACCAGCAGCAATTGCAGAGACCACAAGGGTTCCTCACAAGGGGAAATTCAAGTCTCCATCATCTGTTCTATGGGGATTGTCTGAAATCACTGTTTCTTTAGTCTGTGTCATACAGACTACTGAGAGGTGATCTCTGTCTTGGATATGAGGCAATCTGTGACCAGGCTTTATTGGAAATGCTGCATATCTGTAAGTCAAAGGGTACATGTATTACTCACTGTAATAATCTTACAGCTTAACAAACCTTTGCAGCAGACTCCCACTTAATGTCAAACAGAGCACCTCATTGGCCCTCTTCAGATGCAATTTGTACAATTGGATAGGTGAACATAATTTCCCCACAGGGGTTCTTCCTGTGTCCCTCTTGGACAGGAGCAATAGGTGCTGATTGTGTAAATAACTGTAAGAACATGGATAGAATTGCAAGGGCCCTAGGGCCATTAGTCTTGTAAATTCCAATGATCCTATTATCACATAGGCTGATTTAAAATGCTTGGATTAACATCCAGATACACCAACTTGGCTACAGTGAGAACAGTATCACTACCAACTAATGTTTACAGAACACTGCACAGCACACACACACCAACTTGGCTAAAGTGAAAATAGTATCATTACCAATTAATGTCTAGAGAACATTGCACAGCACACACACACACCAACTTTGCTACAGTGTGAACAGTATCACTGCCAACTAATGTTTACAGAACACTGCACAGCACACACACACCTTGGCTATAGTGAGAATAGTATCACTACCAATTAATGTTTACAGAACACGGAACAGTACACACACACAAACACACACACACACACACATACACACACACACACACACACACACACACACACACACACACACTGTTTGCTGTAATGAGAATAGAACCCCTACCTATCTAGTGCTACACACTAAAAATGACAGTACTTAACACACACACACCACAGCTTAAGTCTGACATTAAGATAACTATTGGTAGTCTTATAGTAGATGACATTAGCAGACCTTGTGAAAGACAGGAGTGTTGAGGCCTGCATCAACTGCAAGGGCCAAAATGTGCATGCCCATTACAGTTTGGAAGTCAGTGGAGGATTCACACTTTTTTGTAGGGGAGATGCATATACACACACTAAAACAACAAGTGGAGAACCACTACCTATCTAGTCTTACACAATTCAGAACATAGTACTTAACGAATGTGCCACAGCTCAAGTCTGCTTTATAAATGACTGCAGGCAAACTACTTGTAGAGGATATAAACATGGCCTGTGTTGAACAGTGTGTGTGGCCTATAGAGTGACATTGCTTCTTACTGTCATCTGCATCTAGTAGCCTAGCTATGTGCCAACAGTGTCTGTTTGCATTTGGATAGGCAAGTCTGTGGCCAAAAACAATTTGCCCTGTTAATGCGTGAGCACACAGCATTATACATTACACAACTTGTTTACTCAAAAAAAATGTGCCTGAATCTCTTGTGTTCTGACTGTGCTTCTCAAACATTTTGGAAATATAGAGTATATTTTAGAACATTTATTATAACTGTAATTGCCTTAATATTGCTACAATTCAAGTGTTCTAGGTCGCACTGCATCTGAAGTGTTTGTGTGTTTTAGCTGCTTTTCTCTCTCTATATATATATATATATGTAGACTTATCTGTATATCCAGACTAGCTACTTATTCTGCTGTGTTACTGCCTCTTAAATCATTTTTCAGTTGTGCACTTGCCTTGCTTCAGTTAAAAAGTTTTAAATTGCTAATTTTGTAGAGTTTTAATTGCATTTACTGTTTAGGACTACACATTCAAGTGTGTTAGCCTTTTCTGTGTTTATTTACTGTATTATTGCATTGTTTAGCCTGTTTCAACAACAAAAAAATACTATCTTGTTTTTTCGTTTCCCACGTTTTCTAGCCAGTCCATATCCAAGGCTTTGCTTGTCTCAGGACTTTATTTTCTGTGGTCAGAGCTATCCAGACCTTGCTGTGGTAGAGGGAAGTCCTATTGCTTACCAGTGGGACTGGTAAGCATTGTGCTGCCTGTCTGGTGCTGGAGGAGTGGTTTCTAGCTCTGAAATTGTATTTTTATTGGCCATTTTGGGCTGATTTCTATCCCTTTCAACTTTCTGGCTTACAATCACGTGTGTTTGCACATTTTTCACATTGTGCAGCACTGCGAGGCTACAGTTAAACTATACCAGGTGCCAGAAAGTCTGCTCTTCAAAATTTCCCTTAGAACTAGCTGGTTTCTCAGTTCTAGCACTAAAATCTGAACCCCTGTGACTAGCACTTGCTCTAGAACCTGCTGGAAAGCCTGAAACTGATTCAAGCACTCAGCTCTCCTTGTCAATAAGGAGAAATTAAACATAAGCACTAAACAGCCTATAATTGCAAAGTACCTTGCAAAGGTAAGGGAAAACAGCTCTTAAACTTTACAAAAAAGCACCAAAACAAGCATGTCCAAGGGTCAGCTTCTGGTGATTTCTCCTGTCCACCTGGTGAATCTGGGCATACTGGGGCAATGCGGCAACTGCCTCATGTACACAGACAATCCTCTCCTCCTACCACCCAACACTACAACCTGTGAGAGATGCACTTACATAGCCAAACTGGATGCAAAGCTCTCTCCGGACAAGATTGTGCTAGACAGCCAAGAGGAGAAGGTTAACACCTGCATTACACCTCAAGCAACTCATAGCCCTTCAAAACCCGCACCATCAACACCCACACATAGCAACACTAAACCCACATATGCAGAGGCCCTTAACATTAACCTTGCCAAGCAACAAGGACCTCCGAATCCGAAATGCAAGCAAATACCAGTCACAACCAAAGTGACACCTAGCTCACAACACCAGTGTACCACCCAACAACCACCCCTAAGGCAAGACAATGTACCCAACACTTTAGTCATAGGTGACTGTATAGTCAGGCACACTGATGTCCCACTAACCAGGCTGAACAAGGAGAAAATTACTGTCAGCCTCCTGTCGGGTTCCAGGATCCACCACATAACACATGCACTCAAGTCACTCCACAACAAGTACAAATATGACTCTGTCATTGTCCATGCTGGAGTGAATAACTTGAGACGTACCTCCCTGGACTACATGAAAAGAGACATAGAAGAGCTCTTGAATCATGTGAATCAGGCAGGTATGACCCTTGCCCTGAGTAGCATCCTGCCTTCGCCCAGAATGATACCACAGTATAAGGACAAAATTATTGACTTCAACAATTGGCTAAACTTCTGGTGTCATTCAAAGGGGATCCAGTATTTGTCTGGCTGGGAAGACATGATCGACAAACCATGGTGCTTTGCCAGAGATGGTCTGCACCTGTCACTTCTGGGATTCAGGTTACAGGCTAAAGCTCTTGCCACCCCCATAGTGCCTTTTTTAGGCAAGGTTCAAAGGATAAAACCACCACCGTAACAGATACAAGCATGCAAAATCTGAAGGTAATGCTACTCAATGCTAGAAGTCTAAACCTCAAAATGCACTCTCTTAAGGCACTCATAAAAATGGAGAACATCGATATCTGTTTAGTAACTGAGATCTGGTTCAAGGCTCCAGAGAGCACCCTTGCAATACCAGGCTACAATTCTTACCACACTTTTCGGCCATGAAACCAAGACCGAAACACTAAAGGTGGAGGAGTGTCCATATTCACCAAGGATATTCACACCTCCAGGCTATTTGCTCAACACAATGCATCTGAAATTCTCCAGGTGCAACTAACACTAGGTAAGACTGCAATCCAAATTGTAGCTTGCTACAGATCCCCCACCATGCCCCAAGATTCTCACTACACCTTTCTAAACATATTGGAAAATATTAAGATACAACCAAACACCCTAATACTGGGTGATTTCAACTACCCTGCCATTAATTGGGAAAACTACTCAGGTGTCAACTCCTTTTCCCAATGGTTCTTGGAATTCATAAATTCCAATGCCCTGGATCAACTAATCCATTGTCCCACCAGGGTCTCCAATATCCTAGACCTGGTCATTACCAACATGGGAGATAGATGCTCCACACCAGTGGTCACCCCCTCATTGGTTAGGTCTGACCATAAGCAAATCACCTTTGACATCCACATCCCACCCCCACCCTCCAGTAAGGAAACCTTCTTAAAAAACTTCTCTAAAGCCAACTTCATGCTACTCAAGTCAGAAATGACAAACTTCATGACACCCATGCAGACAGGATTTGGAAGTTCGACTGCAGAATCCTACACTAAAGCACTGTACGAGCACATCCACTCGTGCATGAATCATGTCATCCCAAATAGAAACAAGATGCTCTTCTCCAAAAAAAAAGGAAGCCAATCTGGTGGTCCCCTGCTATAAACAAACTATACAACAGAAGGAAGAAACTGTTGCAGAAAAGAGGAAAATCCCAGGATGCAAAAAACTCCCTCACCAGCCTCAGTAAGAAGTTGAGATCCCTCATAAAATCCTCAAATGCTAGTTATGAAAATAAAATTCCCAAAGATTCCAAAGACAACCACAAGGCATTCTATAGTTATGCCAAGAATCTAAATGGCAATGCTCAGATCTGCTCTGAGCTTCAACAGAATGGAATTAAATATATTGATCCCAAGGATATTGCCAATATCCTGGCAGATCAATTTAGTGCCAACTTCAACCCCTCTCACCCCCTAAAGGGACCATCTCAATACCAAAAGATTGCCAAATTCTGATAATCATGGCCACACAGGTAGAAACTGTACTCTCCAAAGCTAAGAATACAGCATCCATGGGACCAGATGACATCCCAGGCTGTGTACTACATGAAATACAAAATGAACTGGCACCTCACCTAAGTGTCATGTTTAATCATAGCCTCACCTCAGGCTTTGTGCCCACTGAGTGGTGCACAGCTACAGTTATCCCACTCCACAAGGGGGGGATCTGCCTTGGATCCCAGGAACTACCATCCCATCAGCCTGACAAGCCTGATCTTCAAGGGCATGGAATGCATTATCATGGAACTTATAAACAAAGACATTGGCAACCTTCAAACACTGGACCCCACCCAGTTTGGGTTTGTGAAGGGCCGATCTTGTCTCCTGAATCCGATTGACTTCTTTGAATCAGTCTCCAGAGCTGTGGACGCGGGTAAGGCAGTCCACACAGCCTATCTGGACCTCGCCAAGGCCTTCAACACCATCCACCACTCTGGAATCATAGATAAACTTACTAAGCTGGGCATAAATCCCTACATCACTCGATGGGTTGCCAACTGGCTGACTGACAGAACCCACAAGGTAAAAATAGCCAACTCCAAATCCAGCCCCAGACAAGTGACAAGTGGAGTACCTCAGGGTTCAGTCCTGGGACCACTCTTGTTTGGCATCTACTTCTCTAAAGTACAGGCCAACACTAAGGGACTCTGGTTAACAAAGTTCGCAGATGACTGCAGACTGGGAGCCATTACTGAATCCCCAAATGATGTGGATAGTCTACAAAATGGCCTTACAGAAACAGATGCCTGGTACCAGAGCCATGGGCTCAAGCTTAATGCCAAGAAATGTATAGTTATCCCCTTTGGAAAAAACATGTATCCATGAATTACCACATAGATGGCAGGACACTAAACTTCAAAAGTGTGATGAGAGACTTAGGGACACAGTTGGACAGCTGTCTCACTTTCGATAACCACATCACCACAACAGTCAGGAAATCCTTCTATGTGACACACCTCATCACTAAGGGCTTTTTATCCAGAAAAAAGGAGGTCATTGTCCCACTGTACTCATCCAAGGGTTGGAAGGGTGGCCTAATGGTTAAGGTGTTTGCCTTACAAACACAAGGTGCAGGGTTTGAGTCTCACAAGGGATAATTGGCTAGGCTTAAAATGGCTCGCATGGGCAGTTAGCTTAGTACTAATCTATGAATCTATGAATCTAATAGACCCATTATAGAGTACAATGCCCCATTTAGTATGTACCTCACAAGACATCTGCAACAGCTGGGAAGGCCACAGAAATACCTCACTAAAAGAATCACAGGCCTAAAGCAGATGCCCTATGCTGACCATCTAAAAATCTCGAGCTATACTCTGTGGCATATTGTCTACTCAGAGGTGATCTCTGCTTAACATACCAAGCCATGTCAAACCCTGAGCTGTTGGACATGAACTACTTAAAGAAATCCCAATCCTTCAAAGCCACATGCTCCAGGGATCTAAACTTTGACATCACAATGAACAAAACATGCTGGAGGGATAGGTTCCTGACCCAGAGACTCCCCATACTCTGGAACAGACTGGCCATACATGTCAAGCAGAGCGCCTCCTTGGCCCTCTTCAAAAGGAACCTTGACAATTGGATGGGAGATAGGAAATTCACCCCAGGAATTACAGTCACCCTGCTAGACAGGGGTCCAGGGAATTAAATAATGGGGAAGAAATATCCAGGGAATTGTTATGGCTAGGCTTGTATAGGCCCTTGGGCCAATAGCCTAGTACCAACCTATGTACCTATGAACCTCTATGTATATGTGCTGACATTTTCAGGGGAGTTACATCCATATTTGTGGACATTGACATTTACATCCCCTTCTGTATGTGTAGTCTCCTGTACAAGAAAAAAATCCATGTACACTATGGACACTGACATGGAGTCTACAAGGATGCCTTTCTGCTTGTTGCATCACTTCACCTGGCTCATTTGCATAAAATTCATCTGCTTATGAGGAAATTTGCATTGCTTGGAATAACAAAAGGAGCTACTGCCATCCCAGCTATCTGGAATTCTGTAAATAGTTATGTCATTTGTGAATATTAATATGATTTATATAGAAGGGGATGTACAAGCCAGTGCATTTCTTTGTGCCGGTCCCAAGAGCGGATAAATGGGGAGGGTTGCGTCAGGAAGGGCATCCGGCGTAAAACCTCCACCAAAAATTACTGATGCGGAGAACTTTTCATGATTACAAACCAGATAGGTCGAGGTCCGGGTTAACTATGACCGCCGCCAGTACTGTTAGCCAACAGGGTGCTGGTGGAAATTGGGCTACTGTTGGCCAAAGGAGAAGAGGAGGGCGAAGGCATGCCCGAAGGCAGGAAGAGAGGAGGAAGGTTAGGAGTGTAGCAGTGAGGGTAGGAACTTTAGATGTTGGCAGTATGACTGGTATAGGAAGAGAGCTAGCTGATATGATGGAGAGAAGGAAGGATGATATATCGTGCGTGCAAGAGACCAGATGGAAGGGAAGTAAGGCCAGGTGTTTAGGAAATGGGTTCAAAATGTTCTATCATGGTGTGGATTGCAGGAGAAATGGGGTAGGGGTTATACTAAAGGAACAATATGCCAAGAGTGTTTTAGACGTGAAGAGAGTGTCTGACAGAGTGATGTTTATGAAGCTCGAAATTGATGGTGTAATGATGAATGTTGTTAGTGCATATGATCCACAAGTTGCGTGTGCGATGGATGAGAAACAGAAATTTTGGAGTGAGTTGGATGAAGTTGTGGTGAGTGTATCCAAGGGTGAGAGACTAGTGATTGGGATGGACTTTAATGGGCATGTTGGTGAAGTAAACAGAGGGGATGAGGAAGTGATGGGTAGGTATGGTGTTAAGGAGAGGAATGCAGAAGGTCAGATTGTGGATTTTGCAAAAAGGATGGACATGGCTTTGGTGAATACGTATTTTAAGAAGAGGGAAGAGCATAAGGTGATGTACAGGAATGGAGGAAGATGCACACAGGTGGATGATATCCTATGTAGGAGGGCCAGTCTGAAGGAGATTGGAGACTGTAAAGTGGTGGTGGGGAAAGTGTAGTTAAGCAGCATAAAATGGTGGTATGTAGGATGACGTTGGTGATCAAGAAGAGGAGGAGGAGTGTGAAAGCAGTGCCAAGGATTAAATGGTGGAAGTTAAAAAAGGGTGATTGTGAAGTGGAGTTTAGGGAAGAGTTAAGACAGGCACTGGGAGACAGTGGAGAGTTACCGAATAGCTGGGTAACTACAGCAGAACTAGTAAAGGAGACTGCTAGAAAGGTGCTTGGTGTGACATCTGGAAAGAGGAAGGAGGACAAGGAGACCTGGTGGTGGAATGAGGAAGTACAGGAGAGTATACAGAGGAAGAGGCTGGTGAAGAAGAAGTGGGATTGTCAAAGAGATGAAGAAAGTAGACATGAGTATAAGGAGATGAGGCGCATGGCAAAGAGAGATGGGGCGAAAGCTAAGCATAAGGCGTATGGAGAGTTGTATGACAGATTGGACACTAAAGAGGGAGAAAAGGACCTGTACCAATTGGCTAGACAGAGGGACAGAGCTGGGAAAGATGTGCAGCAAGTAAGGGTGATAAAGGATAGTGAGGGAAAGGTACTCACAAGAGAGGAGAGTGTGTTGAGTAGATGGAAAGAGTATTTTGAGAGGCTGATGAATGAAGAGAATGAGAGAGAGAGAAGGTTGGATGATGTGGGGATAGTGAATCAGGAAGTGAAACAGATTAGCAAGGAGGAAGTAAGGACAGCTATGAAGAGTATGAAGAGTGAAAAGGCTGTTGGCCCAGATGACATACCAATGGAAGCATGGAGGTGCTTAGGAGAAATGGCAGTGGAATTTTTAACTAGATTGTTTAATGAAATTTTGGAAAGTCAGAGGATGCCTGAGGAGTGGAGAAAAAGTGTTTTGGTACCTATCTTTAAGAATAAGGGTGATGTGCAGAGCTGCAGTAACTACAGAGGGATAACATTGATCAGTCACAGCTTTAAGTTATGGGAAAGAGTAGTAAAAGCTAGTTTAAGAAGGGAGGTGATGATTAGTGATCAGCAGTGTGGTTTCATGCCAGGAAAGAGCACTACAGATGCAATGTTTGCTCTGACAGTGTTATTGGAGTTATACAGAGAAGGTTAGAATGAGTTGCATTGTGTCTTTGTAGACTTGGAGAACGCATATGACAGGGTGCCTAGAGAAGAGTTGTGGTATTGTATGAGGAAGTCGGGAGTGGGAGAAAAGTATGTAAGAGTGGTACATGATATGTACGAGGGTAGTGTGACAGTGGTGAGGACTGCATTGGGAGTAGCAGATCCGTTTAAGGTGGAGGTGGGATTACATCAAGGATCAGCTCTGAGTCCTTTCTTATTTGCAGTGGTGATGGACAGGTTGACAGATGAGATCAGACAGGAGGCCCTGTGGACTATGATGTTTGCAGATGACATTGTGATCTGTAGTGAGAGTAGGAATCAGGAGAGGTGGAGATATGCTCTAGAGAACAGAGGAATGAAGGTCAGCAGAGCTAAGACAGAATATATGCGTGTAAATGAGAGGGAGGGTAGAGGAATGGTGAGGATGCAGGGAGTAGAGTTGGTAAAGGTGGTCGAGTTTAATTACTTGGGATCAACAGTTCAGAGTAATGGTGAATGTGGAAGAGAGAGTCCACCAGGACAACATACGCTGTTACTCGTACAAACACTGAAATGCTCTCTTCTGAGCGTAACACTTTATCTGCTCCTACTCCTTCCATGCCTGCTTCCTCTTTCCAGGTAGAAGCAGCAGTTAGTGAACAACACTCTAGCGCGAATTCAGTGCACTCTGAAGTTTTAAATACAACAACTATATCAGCACCTGCAGTGAGAAGAAAAACTCCTATACCAGCAAGTGGAACTGTATCAGCTGAACCTAATGACACTTCTCTTCATTTTCCACTCCCTTTTCAACAGGAGATGAGGCGTAATTGGAGTCCACAGACCACCAGGAAAAGGAAGATATCAGGAGGCCAGTTAGAACTTCAGAAAAAAACTTTCAAAACTGTAACCAGGACTTGATTATTAATCTTTCCAGCCACATGCTTATGGACAATGAAAGAAAGATTTTGAACAAAGGTTTGTCCTTCATTCCCTCTCAGGGGACTGATGTAAGTGATTTAATAGTGGACATTAAATGGTTTGTTAGGAATATTGCACTTGGTTTACAGTTCGGCAACAATGTTTTTAATACTGATGTTATGTCTTTTAAAAAACCTTCTACGTATATGCCTGCTATACATCCTTTATTGGAAAGTTTTGAAAGAGTTTGCAGTGATGATTTGTTGAAGTTTTTTGAATCTGATAATACAAAAGTAGATTTTTACAATATTACCAAGGAAGAGAAATTAGCCCTACATGATTTAAAGAACAACACTAATGTAGTTATTTGACAAGCTGATAAAGGGGGAGCTACAGTACTTCTAGATACCGGCTCCTACCATGATACTATGTTAGAAATGCTTTCAGATACCACTAATTATTAGAGATTGAGCATGTCGGATTTAGATAAATTAATAAGAACAATACATGCAGATTTATATCACATGTTGATGTGTGGGATTATTGATGAAGAACTGTACAAATATTTTCTGACAGAGAAACCTATGATACCAGTAATTAGAGGTTTACCTAAGGTACACAAGACCACACATAATCCTCCGCTTAGACCAATAGTATCTGGCAGAGGCTGGTTAACTGAGACAATATCTATTTTTCTAGAAAAAAACTTGAGACCAGTCGTGGAATCTACTAGATCTATATTACGTGACACGAAACAGTTTTTGGAAACACTAGCACCTTTCAATGAGAACAATACTCTAGAAACTACAGACTATATGGTAACACTAGATGTTGCTTCTCTTTTCACTTGCATACCTAATGATGTAGGGATAGTTTTCTTAAGGTTATATTTGTTGAATAAAGGGCTTAGTAATAATCACGTTATTAAATTCACAATGTTGTTAGAAATGGTTCTTTGTCACAATGTTTTTACTTTTAATAATGAATACTTCCTTCAAATTAAAGGAGTAGCTATGGGCACATCTTGTGCTAACTCTTATGCTAACCTTGTGTTAGCATATTGGGAGAACACGTATGTCTTAGAACATCTGACTTTTTCCACTTCTATAAAATATTATAAAGGTTTTGTGGATGACCTTTTTTTAATTTGGGGAGGCACATTAGAGCTCTTAAAAGAGTTTGTTTTATATATCAATGGAACTACCACATTTCTTAGGTTGACTGAAATGTATTCACAAAATACTAATTGATTTTTTAGATGTGACATTGAGGAAAAAAGATAATACTCTAGAAACAGAAGTATTTAGGAAGGTATGTAGGAAGAATGCTATTCTTCACAGAAGTAGCATGCATCCCCCCCATGTACACAAAAACATTGTGAGTAATCAGGTGAAACGTTTTTCTAACATAACCAGTGATGATTTGGTTTACTCTGATGCATTAAAAACTATAGAAAGTGATTTTAGACATAGAGGCTATTGTAATAGAGATATGCGTTCATTGGACACTCTGGAATGTACACATCTAAGACGTCCTTTTATTAAAAAACAAGATAGTATAGTTGAGAGACCTATAGTGAGGAATAATGACAAGAGGAGGTTAGTGATTCCTTTTACTAATAATAATACTTCTATTGTCAGCATTATTAAGAGACATTGGAATATTTTACAGTTAGATGATGGTATAAAAGACTTAGTTGGTGAAAAACCATCTTTTAGCTATAAGAATACTAAATCTTTAAAACGTATGCTCTGTTATGAGAGAGTGCCTAAGAATAAGATCTCCTCCCAGAGAAAGGGTATATTTGCATGTCGCTCATGCAACCAGTGTGTATATATAATGAAATCTAATGTTTTTATACATCCAGATACTGGTGTTAAATATGAGTTTAATGAATATGCTGATTGTAAGTCAAGAAATGTGATTTATTTAGCGTCCTGCATAAAATGTTATTGTTTCTATATAGGAAAGACTAATAGAACTTTAAGAGAAAGGATACGAGAGCATTTATATGCTATTCATAGAGAAAATGAAGGGAATGCCCTAGCCAAGCATGTACTACAAAATGACACTACACATGCCTTTAGATTTTTAGTAATAGGACAGTTAACAGAGACAGAAAGACTTGGTAATATTGGCAATAAGACAGAAAAAGCTGAGGCAAGGTGGATAATTAAGCTATCTGCGAACAAAGGTCATGGTCTAAATGATAAATTTTCATTGAGACCATTTTTATTAGATAAAACTTTGAAACATTAAATAGTAACAATATGTTTCATAATCTAATATATGTTTTAGTATGTTTTAACAATTCACTTCCATCATTTATTTATTAATATGAGGGAATAGATTTTTAGGATATATATATATATATATATATATATATATATATATATATATATATATATATATATATATATATATATATGTATATATTTTATGTATTTTATGTAATTTTTAAATATTTTTGATGGAGAGGAAATGATGTATTTCTGTAATTTGCATGTGATTTGTTAATGTGATTTTCATTGGTGTTTTATTTATATATAAGTTGATTAAATTTTTATGGTTTGTTGAAGTCTGATGAAGCATTCCAAGCAACGTGAACGCGCTTATTTATTCGAATAAAGAACTTGTTTCTTCATTTATCTGGTTTGCTTCATTTGTTGTGGAGTATCAACCTCTTCTGATTTTGGATTTGTGAATGTGGAAGAGAGGTGAAGAAGAGAGTACAGGCAGGGTGGAATGGGTGGAGAAGAGAGTCAAGAGTGATTTGTGACAGACGGGTACCAGTAAGAGTGAAAGGGAAGGTCTACAAGAGGGTAGTGAGACCAGCTATGTTATATGGATTGGAGACAGTGGCATTGACAAAAAGGCAGGAGTCAGAGCTGGATGTGGCAGAGTTAAAGATGTTAAGATTTGCACTCGGTGTGACTAGGATGGATAGGATTAGGAATCAGTATATTAGAGGGTCAGCTCATGTTGGACAGTTTGGAGATAAAGCAAGAGAGACGAGATTGTGTTGGTTTGGACATGTGCTGAGGAAGGATGATGGGTATATTGGGAAAAAGATGCTAAGGATGGAGCTGCCAGGTAAGAGGAAAAAAGGAAGGCCTAAGATAAGGTTTATGGACATGGTGAGAGAGGACATGCAGGCGGTTGGTGTGACAGAGCAAGATGCAGAGGATAGGAAGAAATGGAAAGAGATGATCCGCTGTGGTGACCCCTAATGGGAAAAGCCGAAAGATGATGATGATATAGAAGTGTGACAAAAGGAGATACTGCCAACCCATTTATCTGGAATTTTGTAAGTGGTTGTGTGTCAATTGGGACTATCAACATGATACATCTGCCTGTGTTACATATGTATTATACAGCATATGATATAGACGTGTGTTGAAGAGATATTTTTATACACTACTGTAACTGTTTACCAGAGGAGACTGAAACACAGGAGATTAACTTGCAAAATGTCAGAAGAATGGTTGAAGTTAAGTTACTTTATAACTGTGCCATAAACTAAAGATGTTATCTCTCAGTTTCAGTGCAGTAACAGACACAATGTCTAGAACTAGAAGTTTTTTGTATTGTCTTTATATGTGAAGGGATATAAATAGTTTTATGACTTCCACCATTTGCCAAAAGATCTAAGAAAGGCCCTTGTTTATGTGTTTTCACAGGGAGATGATAATTGCTGGCAGTTTCTAGCAATGGGAGTTATCTTGGGAACTAACGTCAGGTGACAAAAAGTGATGTCATGCTGCAAGTATCCCAGCAGCAGTATTTGAGATATTAATTTAATAACTCTCTGAGAGAGAGGTAGCATGTAGTTTGTCTTTGACCTGACAACAACAGCTGGAAGATCTATTCTCCACACTTGCCTTGTTATAGTAGTAAGCGTCTTGGGTTCAGTAATTTCTCTTAGATACAGTTAGGAATATAGTGAAATGCAACTTAGATCTTTTTCTTTATTTATTTGGGACTATCCTGCAATGTTGTTTTAAATAGTTCCTATGATTTTGAACTCTGAAGTAACTGTGATTGTTTACTGAATATTTTCTTGTTCTTTTATTAATTATTATTAAATATATTTAAACTTATCATTGTGGCTGGTCTGTCTAGATATATTTAAGCTCTTAGTGTACTTGCATATCTATTTGGTGACACTGTGCAGGCCACTCTTAATAGCCTTGCTTTTTGTCAAACTACCATTTGGATTAATAGTAATATTACACAGTAAGATTGGATACCCTTTTAAGGGCCTTAAAGTAGTTGAAAAAGAGTTGGGTGGTGGCAGTGATAACTACCTTATAGTCTATGCAAAAGGACATAGCTTGTAAACTTGTACCAGCCTTTCCAGGTGTGTATGTGTGTTTGTGCATAAATCAAATCTCAAAGTGTGCGTGTGTGTGTGGGACATGACACACTGGATGGACATAGAGGGTGCTAGAGGTCTTAGCTTGGCCACTCAGCTGAAATCTCAACTCTATATCTGTGCCAATGGGGAGTCTTATAGAAGATCTGAAGAAAGGGGGAGAAACCAACCCCAGACTGGCTGTGGTTTCTGTGTGCTCTTAAGGGAAATTGCACATTACTGTGTATGTATTTGTCATTCTCCCAGTGTGTATGTCCCCACTGTTGCCAGTGGTGGTGATTGAGGCTCATTGATTACTGGGCCAGTGCTGGGGTGTCACTCATATAAGTTTCCATTTGCACATGCTTGTGGGCTGCTAAGCCACTCTTATTGAATCTAAAATTGTACACAAAAAAAATCATGTAGGCTTTACTGAATCCCCCCCCCCCCCCTGAGTTCTTCTGAGTGCAAAGGGAAGTTTATTCCACCATTCTGGAATTCACTGCGTGATGTGTAGGCAATTTTTCTGTATTATTGATATTTACTTTGAGTAGTAAGTTTCTCTGCCAGTGGTGTGCCCCAGGATCTGATATTTAAACAAAACTGTATTAGACCTTGAACTTTATACTAGGCAGAGATAATCATATATGTAGGTTATTCCTTAAAACCTAAAATAACGTACTTTTAATTTTCATGATATATCCAAAAGAACAAAACATCTTCAGGCCTCTGCTGACAATTACAACTCAAACGTCATAGTAACAGCACAGACCTGGTTGTACTAAACCCTACTGGATAATGAAATATTGTAACTATTCTGTAAAATATATTAGTATGATAAAAACATTTGGGAATAGGGAAGAGCAATTTTAAATATCACATATTTGATTTCCAGGTGCTAGACAAGAATTAAAAAGTAAAATAAATATATATACAAATAAAATCTATCAATGATCAGTAAAATAAGTTCACTGAAGTAATTAAAGGATTACTGATGCTTCAATTAGCACCAAAGCAAATTAAAGCCATACTTGAAGATAGTAAGAATAAAAAATAATAGCCAGTAGATTGAGTATTGAAATGGAAGTTAAAGAATCACTATGATGTTTATCAGGATCTGTTTACTCTTCAACTATCAGCTGTTTTGGACCTATTTGCCTAGCCCTGCAAAGAAATGGGCAAAGCATTACTAGATATTACCAATGGCAGTGATGAACCCGTATTCAAATAGTAAGCTCCAGATGTCATTGATAATGAATACCTTGTCTGCTCACAGGGGAGAACTAACAAGCCCTTAAAAAGCTACTACTCAACCCAGTAACATCAGTACTGACATACATACAGGACTGAAAGAAAAATACAAATTGAGGTCTATTAGAAATGGCTCAAAGCAGATGTCAATACTGAGATCTTTAGGAATGAGAGCGTATATAATTTATTCTATGATTCCCAAATGAACAATTTAAAGTCTCACCCGTAAAAAATATGATTATTAACTAGATTTCATAAAGACATAGATCACTGATGATTCAATTTAATAGAATAAGCTTGTTGATGAAGATTTACCCAGATGATACCAATAATATATATTTTTTTACAGGAAGCTAAATCCCCTTTCCATATCTGTAGTTATATTTAATAACTTCACAGATGCACAACTTTTCAGACAAAAAATGAGGAAACACTTGGGATCACGTATAGGTTAGAAATAGAAGTATTGTGGACTGGCAGTGATATTCCCCTTTTTTTATGTAAAAGCAGTCAGGCAGTTCCAAAGTAGGGGACAGAAACCACTAATTATTTTTCTCACCCAATGTATATGCAGCAACCTGCAGAGAAACCTAAATGAGACTGCAAAGCTTGAAATGACATTTTTAGTATGTCAAGTACACAATGCAAAATGTACAAAGTTGACAAAAGTTTCAATAAAATTAACACATTCTGAAAAATATACTTGTCTGTCTCATAATGCTTCACTAGAATACAATAAGACATTCAAAATAGTATCCAAATATTCAGTCTACCGGCCCCAATTTGTATATGGATATACACACACACGCACATATATATATATATATATATATATATATATATATATATATATGTGTGTGTGTGTGTGTGTGTGTCTACCTAAAAAGACCGATAGCCCACTTACCCGAAGACAAGACCAAGACAACATTACCAAATCTACATTTAAGTGAATGTTCACATAACCGAGAAGTCACCCAGGGAAAGGAACCGGTCAGCCAACTTTAGAAGTTTGCCTTTTACCCCACTAAAGTGCAGTCTCAGAGTTGGTATAATTAATTGGGGAGGGTGAAGCTCCCGACTTGTGTAGGTTGGGATTGGTTCCATGTGCTTTCTTGCTATTGTTGACCAACCGGTTAATTTCCCTGGGTAACTTCTCAGATATGTGAAGATTTGCTTCACTTAACTGAAGATTTGTTGATGCTGTCTTAGTCTTGTCTTCAGGTAAGTGGACTTTCTGTCTTTTCAAGTAGACTCATATCTATATCTATCTGTCTATCTATAAACACACACACACACACACACACACACACACACACACACACACACACACACACACATATAGTTAGATAGCACACACACACACACACACACACACACACACACACACACACACACACACACACACACACACACACACACACACACTTAAATTAAGCAGATCATATGAATCCAGGGCAAATAAAAAATGCCCTTTTCCTGATGTGGGACACTTCATTTGCATCCTTCATAATGAAAAGATGAATTAATACTTATCTAACTGATTAAGCAAATGACCCTTTCAGTGTCATCTCTTATTAAATCCAAAACAATTTCAAAGTTTATGTTCACCCCACTAAATGTTTTACATGTTCACAGACTAATTATCAATTTTGAGAACAGGAATGTGCCAATTTCAGTGAAAATCTTCTTCATAAAGTACTTTATTTTGAAGTTTTGGAATCAGCTTGCAGCAACCCTGTCTTCCAAAGCAGTGAAAATATGTTGTTGTATAATCATTACATGAAAAAGTGGGAAGAACTCTAGTCAGAAGTTTATATCTAAAAGCCTTACTCTATCCTCTGTCTTTAACATCTTGTGAGCAGATGAGAAGAAGCCATTCATAATCTATTTATTCAATAAGAATACCCCATACACATAAATGTTATGGTATTCTCCAATGCATGGAATTAACACAGCTTTAACTTCCCTTACGGATCTTACTAGAAAATCATTTGTTGGGGTCAATCCCCTGCTCGTTTCACAGTGAGTAAATGTAAGAATATCAAAGGAAAATATCAGAATGTTTAAATGCTGCATGTTAGACTTAATCCATAGATTTAAATGTGGTTGTTTTCCACTGTAATAACACTTCAAGGATTAATCCTTGGATCACAAATCTTAACTGCATTTTTTCAATAAAATGTATTCCCCTTTCCCGGTATAAAATTATTCAGTACGGAAATGATAACGCAAACTTAGGTGTTGAGAAAAACAGAGGTTGTGTTCAATGGCATCTTCGAACAATATACCTAGCCCTGCATATGTGGAAAAAATCCAGGACTATTCTCGCAAACATATAAAACATAAAAGACATAATTAAGTTATTTACCCATTAAGTGTCAATGATTAATAAAAGGCTCAGAATTTGCAACCTTTTTTGACAATGTGAACTTTTTATAACATTAGGAGTCACACAATTCTATAAACTACATCAGGGAATGGGAATCTCTGTAAAAAATACATTTCCAGGGGTACAGAGGCCCTCTGCCTGCAACACCGAGTCTCAGAACACCTCTGGCCATGCTCTATTTATACAATACCATGCCCCCTGTCAGACATTATTACTTGCTTGTTGCAACCAGTTATATAGTTTTATAGTTAAGACCAAATTTAAAATGTAAACATTTGCATTAATCCACAAAGAAGACTAACACTTGAAACATAATTGACCCTATTTCTCAAACCATAATTGGGAAAGGCTAGAAGATGGAACAGATGATAAAGTCTGTCACAAATGTCATTGCTATAATTGTATTTATTTATGCAAATTAATATGCAACAATAAAAACTCATACTGAATTGTTCCAGTTAAAGTGCATACAAATAATCATAATAAACAGAAATCACTCTTCCTTATTATTACCGCTGCTGCAGACTGTCATTTACAATAGCATGATATCTCGCAATGGATCTTTTGACTTTCAGGTTTTAGATGAAATTCACTGCATTTTGCATGCATACCATACTGCAGATGTTTAAATAAAACACAAATCCATATTAATACCATGAGTTTCTTCACAATGTATTACATCTTACTTCATGGCAGTCCCTGAAATGTGTGTTTAATGGATTAGTACTTTACCTACATTAGTAAGTTAATAAAACAAAGACACATGACTGAAATTCAGCAAATTGTAAATGCAGTCACACTTGCATTCAAACATATACCCACATGCACACATACGCACACACACACACACACACACACACACACACACACATACACACACATGAGCATGCACACACACATGCACATACAAACACATGCATAATTACAGACACGCACATGTGCACGCACTTCCATAACATAGTGAAACTAAAGAGTTTATAATGACAATTGCTATAACACATCAATGTAATGAATTTTATATCTAAAATGGCATTATAACTACTTGAATATCACCATTTTAGTTCTTTCATCTTTTGGTTGCTTCCTGATTTGTTTTAAGCTGCATTTTTTTTCTTTGAGCCCTCAGTATAAATGAGCAGTCTTGCTTCTGGACATTCCTGGTTAAAATAAAATAAAATAAAATAAAATAAAATAGATGCTCTACAGCCTATATTTTCAGTTCATTTACATTTTCCTTTGAATCCGCCCATTGTAGACCATTCATTGTACTGCCAGATCAGTTTCTAGCTACATGCATGCAACCTTTCCAAGCAGCCATATTTTTGTGCTCATGATGGTGCTTATGGCTTGCTCTTTTTTACCCAATACATGATAGGCTATTATGATATATTCTGGTTATCTGTAGTTTTAAAGACTCTCCAGATGTCAAGCCCATTCCAATCCATACCTTCTTCATTCTAGTTCTTTTTGTCCTTTTTGGACTCCTTCATATTGCAGCTTTTGATGTTCTGAAAAGTGGTTCTCCAATTTCATTCTTATATTTATATTTTACTCAGACAATCTAATCTGTTGTCTTGCTCAAATAAAACAAATACTTGTTCTAATATGATGTCAGTGCTCTCCATAAGCCTGAAAAGAGCTTAGTAATTTATGAAATATGTTCTCAAGTTTAGTTATGTTTCTATTGTTCTGTAATACAATAGATTTAACTTCCTATTAATAACATTTTAAGAAACTACAATTCTTATACCAGTTATTCTTCAGCTCTACTCTCCTTTGACTTGTGAAAAACTGTATTACATTTTCATCAGGACTTAAATGGCAAACATTGCCATGGTCACCAAATCTTCCAGTGGAGTCACACCAATTTCATGTACATAATTTAGTTCTACCCAGATCTGTAAGTAGAATATATTACATGTTTCTGTTTCAACCACTGTTAGCAGAGTCACAATTATTGTCTCTGTCTGATTATAGGTTCATACTAAGCTAACTGCACTTGCGAGCCATTGTAAGCCTAGCCAATTATCCCTTGTGAGACTCAAACCCTGCACCTTGTGTTTGTAAGGCAAACACCTTAACCATTAGTCCATCCTCCCAACTGCTTAAATGCATAGGTTCATACTAAGCTTACTGGCCTTATGAGCCATTTTAAGCCTAGCCAATTATCCCTTGTGGGACTCAAACCCTGCACCTTGTGTTTACAAGGCAAACACTGCCCCCTCCCCAACCCCATTTGCTGATTGCCTTTCCAGGTTAGGCAGTCATCACTGTAGACCGCATTATTATAGTCCCTAAAGTCTACTCATAAACATATGGGCTTCGTAGTGTGAAAGTATCCACATATTAGACAAAATAACATTGCATTATCTATTTTAACTTGTTGCTGTTGTTTATGTTGTTTTAATATAATAATCTCTACCTTCCTGCAGCCATAAACAATGTGTGGACTTCCTTTCACTGCAGTTCAAACAGCATGTCTCGAAAACTTCTTTCTTCCTGTCCCTTAGTTCATTACAGCACACTTAATTATAATTCAGCTGTCTCTTGGTGTTTTTTTTTTTTCAAATAAGAAGGAACAAATGGGAGTTCTTTTAAATGATGAGGTGATTGTCAGATATTGCTTTATTTCCTGAAAGCAAATATATATGCTTGTCTATAATAGTATTATACCATATTCTACCTAGCACTTCAGTTTTGCATTCCTCCATTAAGACCAGTACTCCAGTGGATTCAGAGTTATCATCTGCCATTCTACAGACCAAAACTTCACTTACCCAAAAGGCACTATGATACTTCAACAGCCATTGGAACATAAATATTATCTCCATTTGTGTTTACATAATATCTGCTGTCAGTCCTTTCAGCATCTTGTGGGCAAGTGATTCCATCATCCCCTCACCCTTTATACTTTGTAAACAATCCTAACCCACTAGTTCCATATTGTGTACCCTAATACCCACTGTCATGTGTAATTTCTTTTACCTCTTTTGTCAAACCTGCTGAGGTTTGGCTTGAAATTCCCATCTTATATTGTACGATCATGAAACAAATCAATGCTTCCACCATTTATACACAAGCAATCCAGTGCTTTGCAATCAAACTTCAGAAAAGTTGTGTGCAGACTTCTCAACCTTTCAGAACAAAAAATCTGTATAAAGCCAAAAATAATGGGGGAGTTAAAGGCCCAAAAATAGGGATAGATTTTAAATATTGCTCTGGTAAACTTACGTGAGTAGAATGACAGATATTGCATTATTATATATTTTCTGGTGAATATAAAGTCTGAAACTCTAATTTTTGTCATTATTTAGTATTATTTAGTGACTTCAATCTCAACTTTTTACCAGAAAATTACAAATTTAATGTGGAACAGACCAATAATAAGATGCAAATATCTGGTTAGTTGAGAGGTATGGTTGTGCACTCCTGGCAATGATACTTCCTGGTGTTAAAGATAATGACAGTTTTATTGTCTGGTCTATTGCTCCCCTATTTACAACACACAAAAAGCAGCTTGCTAAAGTTCAACTCTCTGATTAACTCTCCAACAAACTCAAAAGATTTAAACCACTGCTTAAACAATATCTTAACCAATTCTGGTCCTGCACATGCTCATCAGCAGGTAAAGACTTGTGCTTACCGTACAATACTCTCCAAATACTCTCCTTAAACAGATAATCTCAGCCTCTCACTGAAATGACAATTTTTTTTATACATAACTGCTGCCTGTACAATCCATTAAGTTGCATGTGGGCTTTCTCTTTAGTAATTTCTACCTCTGTAAGATCTTAGAATGTATAAATGTAACAACTGTGTGTGTATAAATGTAAATACGATGTAACTACTCTGTGTTTAACTGGAACTTATTATAATGCAATGTAAACAAATGGAGCTTTTCTCACTGGGCCTCTGCTGAAAATGAATATTACCCAGATGGACTTCCCCTGCAAATAAAGGCAGATAAATAAATAATAATTGATATTTTCCACAGGAAAGTACTGTCAGTGTGTTTCATAAGAAAGCACATTTACTTTTTGTTGAAAGATTTCTCCATACTACATATTTGTGCAGTCATGGAGCTGATATATATATATATATATATATATATATATATACATATATATATATATATATATATATATATATATATATATATATATATATATATATATATATATATATATATATATATATATATATATATATATATATATATATAATTTCAGGGTGGTTTACCCCTGTCCTAGTGAGAGTGGAGGATATTCTCCCCCTGCCATAACAAATGTAATTTCCTTGGTGGAGTGATTGAGCAGGTTTGCTTATTGACTTGGTTCCTAAAGGGGTAATATTGAAAGCAGCTGAAATGCTGTGTATCACACTTTGCTAGCCTGCCACTGTGGTCAGTGTGCTAAATACAAGTGGAATTAAAAGCAAAAAAGTAAGTCAGCAACATCACTGTCTAGATCACAAATATAATGACCCTTGTAAAATATTCTAAAAGAGTCCCTTCTGTGCCAGTTATCTTCTAAGTTTTCCTAATCTACTTCCTTATCATGTTTTGATTAACTATTTGAGATAATATTCACAGTTTTGTTGCCCTTCATAAAGAATACCTCTGTGCTCCATATATTATTTCCCTGCAAAGAAACTACCACTTGTTTGGGCAATTGCTCTAAAAACATGACCTCTTTAGATCTTCTTCTTGTAAGTCTGTTGGTAAGGGCACAAAAAAAAAATCTTCACGTGAAATACCTGCCCATTTGGAAACCACCTTCTGCGACTGATTGGGTCTGCAAATCAACTCAGCCAAAACACTTTAAGATTTCATGATGATATTTCACCCTACAGTTCCCTCCACACTATGTTATTTCTAGTCTCCTTCTGCATCTTCTCTGATTAGTCATGCTTGTTGTAGTCTGTACCCTTTAGCACAGCTCAAAATACTTTATCACATGGGGTCATAGGTAATTATTAGATAACTTCCCCTGTGGGCCATTTTAAGCCTAGTCAAATTGCCTTCCACAAGTGTGATTCAAACGCTGTGTCTTAGTGTCTGTAAGATAAACACCTTTCCCATTATACCAACATCCCCCCACATGTCTGTCCCAAACAGTTGCCCAGAAGGTGTCTCTCAGGATATCCAACATATGCTGACCCTCCACAGCCTCATTTTAGTTGCAGTGCCATTGCATACAGAGAGTTTATTTTCTTTATTCTGAATGCCTAGGCATACATGATTCTCTGTGTTACCTGAATGGGGGACTCTAAACTCTCCACTATTTATCTGGAAAATTATCAGTTTTTATCTCACATCACATCTGAGATGCCTACCAAAAATAAATCATCTAAATAATGTGTGACATATCTGTCAGGTCTGTTCTTTCTCAGATTAAATACATCACCAAACAATGTTAAGGAAGCTTGCCCATTCTATAATATACCATATGGGCATGGCTTAAATGAAGTAACATTCACTTTTAATAAATTCTGCAAGGTGGTAATCCTCTGATGGATGTAAGAGTTGAAAGCAAGTTCACTACCTACCTTTTTCAGCCCTTATATTTATTTTCTTATTTTTTTTTCTGATTATTTAAATACATACAAATGAGACTTGCACACTCTCTCTCTGTATACACACACACACACACACACACACACACACACACACACACACACACACACACACACACACATATATATTACATATCTATAAAATTGTATGAATATATACATATTGGTGTCACATAGTACTAATAAGCACAGTGTTTTTGAGCCAGAAAAATACATTGCTGAGTGCAGAAGAGAATGTGTCAAAAATTCTGAAGACAGCGTTCAAGTTATCTCCATAGCAACTAATAGACAACAGCTGCCTCTTGAGCTATATGAAGACCACTGCCCCTAAGGAAGTAAAATCCTAAGTAGTCTTCAAGAAACTTCAAGTGCAATCTGGAGAGTATCCAAGTCTTGAGATAACCCTGTACCTGTAATATAGAGCATGTGTTTTACTCAGCAAAGCCCACTGCGCTTTGTAAAGAACCTATGTGTGGAATTACAACTGTTATGTACACTTGCAAAAACAGTCTTTGTGACTGAATTTATTTTTATGTTATTCCCCATTTTGGCAAGAAAGCAATGTCTTCTCATTTATCCCCTGTAAATAAACTTTAACCTTAAACCAAAAGCTGGTTTTCAGAGACTTCCTTTGGGACTGACAAGACGTGCCTAAGTCTTTTCCTTCATTCATACTTAATTGAGGAGTATTGGCTTATGAGAGCGGCCAAAAATAACTACTTTTCAATTTAAGTTGCCAGTTGATACTATATCAAGTATTATTTTTATAAATAAGGTTTGATGGTATTGTGTTAGTTCTGATAATACTTTATTAATTAACATGCTAGATTTTGTATAGACTACTATAATATAAGATGGAAATGCCTGATTTGTTTCACTCTTCTGCCTCATTCCTTTTGTGTTATCCCAGTGTTCCCTTCTGTTTCTGGGTCTACCAGTCTCTCCTAAAGCTCACAGATTATTTTCATTCTCAAGCCAGGCCTGACTTGAAGCCTAACAGTGACCAGGGAGTTGTGCCCTATGGACCATGTCGTCCTGCAGAGAGGGCCTAGATGAATACCCTCCCCCTTGAATGGCTCACCCACCCCATCCCTGCCAGCACCTTAAACAAATTAGCAACACATTTTTCTTAGGTCACCTGGGCTGTGTTTAGGGTTTTATCCTTCTACCACATAGTGTTGGCTGGTAAAATCTGGTACTTATAAAATGCAAAAGATGATTGGTTATTCCCTTCACTATTAAAGAATGATACCTAACTGGTCAAATTCCCTAAAGGCAACATTTTATTAGGAAGACTTTTCATGACTATTAATTGTGCCACTGTGCAGTTGGAAAATATTACACTAGAGCACCTACCATTTGTGCTGTACTGTAGTGACAGGAAGACAACATGCTGTTACGGACCCTCCATCCCACTCATATAATGGACATACATAGTTAGCTATTCAGGTGCAAACACACAAATATGCATTCAAGCTCTGTCATGCATACATACACAGTGATACACTGACACATATACATTTGTCATCCCATTCAAATAAACACACTAATAGTTACCTCCATTGCTTATCTGTACCATGTGAAATTACTCTAATTCACCTTGCTCACATATCCACCTTTGAAAGGAATGGGTGTGCATCACATAAACAGCAACTTTTTTAAACAACTCTGCCCCACACATGCTTCTTTTGGGTGTCTATCACCACACAAGCACTGCAATAGGACAGCTTACCTAGAAGATGATTTGCATGGGTTCATTCTACAGAGTAACATATTTGCATAAGGCATGTCAAATCTTGCTAGCAAGTTTGTACAGTAGCAATTGAATTCAGCAAGGATATTCTCTGAATCAGAATGTATTTATGAAGTATGCAATGGCCATCTTGTCTACTTCAAAAATATTTGTGAATGCCAGCCTATGTCTAGTTTTGAGAAAGAGATCAGAACATGTACTGGTAAAGGGCTAAGAAAATATTTCTGAAGACCAGTGTGAAATATGGAATGACTATTACTACTTCAGGTCCAACATGCACTCTCTATTCTTATTGTTCTCTAAATGAAATTGCATTTAATCAATGTACTGTATTATAACTTTCTTACATGTTCCCCTTAAAAAATTAGTGGTGAATAATACAATGTATTTATAGTTACTATGACTAGACACTGAATGTTCATAATACCACAAATGTGATGCTATTATTTAATTTAAACCATACTTACCCCTACTTACGAGTTAACCATAATAACCATAATATACAATGTACAAACTAAAATAATTCAGCCTTTTAGCATGTCATATTATTCAGAACAACACAATTTCATCTCTGAAAACAATACAATAAAAATAATTTATGCTTATACATAGCTAATTGCATAAAACTGTGCAATAAGGTTTACTTATGCTGATACATAGCTGAATGATTACAGCGATACAATACGACTTGCTTGTATGTTATGCGCTATGCTGCAGGTATTGGCTAGAATGCATCAAATGTGTTTACTCAGTTACACAATCATAGAATACAAAAAGGGTAGGTATTTAATGGTGATGTTACAAGGCACTGTCTCTCTTAGCATGGTAATATAAAGTGTCCTGATATAATTAAATTTAATACAATCTAATAGTAAAACCAAATATTGTTTTCTGTCAAGCCATAAGGCAGACTAAAGAGAACACTTGTTCTTCTAAATGATTCAACTACGAAATAGCATCATCTAAGTTTGTTAGCTGTGCCATGAACATTCAAGTACAACTGTATTATATATGTGGAAAGAAAGTAACAGAACAACCAAAATCCATCACTCAGATTCAATAAAGCCTACAGGGTCCATTTACACTGAGTGTGCCTTGTACTTGAACACGCACACGGTAGCACACCATTTTGGGTTCAGGAAGCACCTCAAGGTAAACATCGTAGCATGCAAATTACATCCTAAGCAACTGAATATTATGCTAATCAACCAATCCAAGACAGAGGGGCTATTCAACAGACTGTAAAGCAACCATGTAGACTCAGTGTTGGTTTTCCTGTGAATTCCAAAACCTACTGGAATACAGCCATGAAAAAAGTCTACACAGAAACAATGTCAGGGGCTGCTGTTGCTTTAATTCATGTGTATGTGCAGCAGGCTAAAGTCTATGCTGCTGCTGCTGCTGCTAACAGGCCACGGCCTAGAAGGAGAAGAGTTTTCAGACCCCATTTAACTTATCACAATCTGCATGAGGTAGAAATTGTAGAGTGCTACAGTGTGACTAGAGACACACTACAGGAACTCTGCAACCTCTGCCATCCTCAGCTCAGACCCAGGGCAAACCAAGGGGAACCAATCCCAGTGGAGACAAAGGTATGGGTAGCACATAGAATCTTAGCTACAGAAACCTTTCAGAGACAATCAGTGGACATGTTGGGGTGTCACAGCCATCAGTATCCAGGATCATCCATCAGGTTTTGAATGCTATGCTCCAACATGCTAGTGACCACACATATTTTCCCCATATTCCTGAAGATAGGGACAGAAATATGCAAGAATTCTAACCTGTAGCACACTACCCTGAAGTAGTGGGTACCATAGATTGTACACATGTAGAAATTAAGGCACCAGCCGGGAAACAGGGAAGGCTCTACATTAATAGAAAGGGATTTTACTCTATTAACTACCAGGCTGTGTGTAATGCCAAGGGAATCATCTTGAATGTGTCTGCTGGCAACCCTTGCAGTTACCATGACTCAAATATCTGGCACAACTCCCAGCTGTATCAGATGTTCACTAGGGGAGATATCCCACAGAGTCATTTATTGGGGGATTCAAGTTATTCACTGGAACTGTGGGTGATGACATGATCAGAAATGCACACACACCCACTGAAAAATACCATAATGAGTCACACGCTCAAACCAGAAATATCATAGAGCATGTATGTGTTTGGGTTGCTGAAGTCATGGTTTTGGTGCCTAGATACATCTGGAGGAGCCTTGCAGTACACTCCATGGGCATGTACTGAAATATTCACAGTATTTGCCATGCTGCACAACATTATCCTGAGAAAACAGCTTTGGTAGGATCAAAAAGGGTAAGGAGCACACATCCCACCACCAATGCCAAAGTCACCACAGCCACACATGGGTGAGAAGTCGGGGGGAAGCAGCATCTGCTGTGGGTGAAGGCAGATGTAGGCATGCTCAATATACCCTCGTATTGGCTAAGAGGCAACATATAGCACACTCGCTCACCACCTAAGGGCCTAAAAACTTCCTCCTATGCACATACATATACTAACATTGATGCCAGACAACTGTCACAACATTTACCTCCCCATGTATTGGCTGTGTACTCTTGCACCAGATAGAGTTAGCCCTGAACTAAAACTGTTGCAACTACTGGATTTACCAGGTAAGTGCCGACCCTGGAATGTATTGTGTAATAATATGAATGACTGGCATATCCTTGCATGTTGTTACTTGGTAGTGTAAGCAAGTAAAAGGTGGAAGATTTGTACAGAAATGACCTTAACATGTGACAGCAGAGACCTAATTGACTTATATGTGTCCATTATTAAGTAGAGGGCCTCAGGTATCAAAGATTCATACAATCATACCTGTCAAAACTTTTGATGGTCACTGCATGTCCCCAGTTTAGCACCACACATTTGTACAGGAAAATCATTAAAGACAGAAGTTACACAATAATAATGCACACTGCAGTTTCAGACATCACAACCCTCACAACATCATTCACAATAAAACTGGAAAATGTTGATGTTATCAAGTGTCTAACTTTCTAAGACCAATATAAGTCAAACTTGGAAAGCCACAGGCCATTTCCCTTTGCCTGGACTTCATAGAAATAGTTTTGAAACAGTTGAGAGCCTGCCACTAAGAAATTCACTTTTTTACACTACCACTTTATTAAAAAAAAGCTCTTGTCATCCACATATCATCAAAGGATAAGATAGTAGTCAGAACGTTGGCAAGGTCCCTCTTCAATGGATACAAATGTAAGCCGTGCTGTTGTTTTAATTTGTTCTTATTTAGGACCTGCAGTGGCTTTGCAAACTAATTGCTAATTAGCACATGTCTGCTTACCTGATGTGGTCCCTATATTTCTTTTATTGTCAGTAAGTTAAAGGAAGGTTATACCCCTAACATTTGCATTTAGTTTACCTTTAATTTCTTCTAGGTTTTACGGAATGATCACTCACTTGTCTTAAACTTATTTTTCCACAAATTTCATGTTAAAAGATGGTTCCATACAGTTTGATAAAGAGATGACATGACAGATTTTGTTGACCATTGTTTGTAGGATGTTAGTACTGTGGGCTGAGATTAATGTAAAGAAAGATAGCCAGTATTCTAGCTGGGTCATTAACAAATGAATTCCAGTGGGTCTCCTTACTTCTATCGGTGATGAGTTGGCACATTTGCATACAAACGTAAGTTGGTGCAGGTTTTGGTTAGCTGTGTTCTCTGTAGGAGAAGTCAAGTGAATACTGGCTGTTGGTCAAACAGCTGACCAAATTAACTTTACTGTGCTAATGTGGGTATGACCTTTACTTTTAGGTGTGCTATTTGCATACTTGAGTTATTATAGACTCTCTGGTAAGGTTTGAAGATATAGAATAGTCTGGGACTTGTGGTCTGTTGGTTGTGGTCAGTATAGTCGGTTGATGGTGTTGAATACTACACAGTCTGCTACCTGGATAGCAACAGATGTCCCTCAAGGTTTGAATTGGTAACTTAGACTCTAGGAGTAATTGTGTGTTGTAGCATGCTTATGTTTTATTTTGTTTTTGATCTGCATGATATAAGGTTGTTTTCTTGGAATGTTTTAAATTATTAGCATTGTTAATTGAACCAAAAGAGCAGAGGACCAAACAGATCATATCAGTCATCAAACTAAGAGTCTGTAAGTCTGTTGAGCTGAGAAGTACATTAGGGATCTACTATAATTGCTCAAGTCTCAGGGTCTCAAAGACTACTGTCTCAAAAGTAGGGACTTAGGCATCTTGTAGATCATGTGGGCTGACACTTATGCTTGACTTTGAACAATATAAGTACAGCACCCTCAGAGGGGCAGTGAGAGGGGGTCAGAGTGCAGTTTAAACTTTCAAGAAGCAAGTAAGAAAGGGAATTTGTTTAGAGTTTGGAAGATAGTTTACTGCGCATGAAGGGAATTTAAGGTTGGGGAACAATAATCGCTTTTACCTTTAGGGAGTGCGAGGGGGAGTTAGAGTTAGGTCAATGGATGGGGAGTATTACTGTTAGAGTTATTGGTCAGCTATGAATTTTAAGGTTACAGTTAAAGCATTGGTAGTGTTATGCAGTTCACTAGGTGGTAGAAGGGCTAGTTAATTAAGCAGTATATAGTCGGTGAGGGTTTAAGGAGCTGCCATTTAGTGCAAGTGGCATCTAATAAGTGTGTCATACTCTACTAGCACATGAATACTTTTAGTGCACCTGCACTTTAGTCTGGTGATTAGAGTCCAGGCAAGGGCGCAGAGCAGCAGACTGAGGGCATGAAGTACAACCCGGACTTTTACCTAACCAGTAGCAGATGTCTTATTAAGTGTGAATCAGTATATAAACTGGGTAAGACTGCATGTTGTAGCAAACTTAATTTAGGTTGTCTAAATACAACAGGAGGACACAAGATAAGCTCCGGGTTATAAAGCTTTAATCAGGCACAAGTGGTTTCAGATCTGCTTCTTCAGGTGCATAAAACAAACTGAAACTAGTCATACTTTTAAACATTGCTGAATGCATCACATGATAAAAATACATCACATGTCTATATACACTCCATTACTATAAAATATTAAAGCTATATGGTAACCACAAAATAACTAAATATTCAAAGAAAATTATAAAAATATAATCCTAAAATATTAATCGTAAAATATTTCTTATATACTTTGTGCACTATAATAACATTGTTAAAATACATATTCTTAAAACAACTACTTTACCTATGTAGAGGTCTGGCCTTTAACTTTGGTCTCAGTGTTATTTGTTCATTGAGACCATGTCCCATGTCAGCTCTGAATAAGACTATCCATCTAGCTTGCAGTTTCTCTGTTTTATTAAATATGTCACCCCCCTTTTACTCACAAAACTCCTAGCAATGGCCATAAACTTAAATTTATGTTGATTGTTAGTATTCACAACATGTTTGACCAGGGCATTACTTCTGCTTTGTTTGCCTGTGTGATAAATGTGTTCTCTAATCCTCTCCTTGAGTGTACTGTCTGATTTCCCAATATAAAATTTCTTGCATACTACACAGAGAGCGAGATACACTATATGCCGTGTAGGCATGTAGATTGTACTTTAAATTTATATAGCCGGTCCTGATATGGATGTAAAAATTCATTGCTTATATCTATATATCCACAGTATGAACATTTGCCACAAGGCTTAGTCCCCATACCATTTATAGGTGTTTTTTCTTCTCTGGGTGCACATAAGCGTCTCTTCAAAGACTTTTGATTTCTGAACAAAAATTTAGGTTCATTCTCTATCCATTTTGTGACTGCCTTGTCAGTGGTCAATATCCCCCAGTGTTTATGTATAATGTTCATATAAGACCCGACATCACTAGAGAAGCTTAATGGCACCTTTAACTTAGGCTTATCACCACTGGTCTCTTTTTCCTTAGGCCCTCTATCCGAATAATAAGGTCTAGCCTTAGTATGTCGCAAACTAACTCCTTGTATTTGCTTCTGTACATCTCTCTCCTCATAGCCTCTGGCCAGTAAATCTTTCTTCATACTTTTCAGTTGTTGATGGAAATCTGCATCCCTAACGTTCAACCTAGATGCTCATAAAACTTGATTCCTAATGACATTATCAAACACATAGGTAGGGTGCATATGTCCTCTGCTTAAAAGATGGTTAATATAACATTCCTTTCTGTACAAGCATGTATATATGCTCCCTTTTTCAATATTTACTTGTACATACAAAAAGTTTATTCTCTCATATGAGACAACATATGTAAACCTTAGAAAAGTGGTGGTTGCATTCAAGTACATAAAAAATTCCAAGAACTCCTCTTCTGTACCTGCCCATAAAATAAAAAGGTCATCTACAAATCTACAAAAGAACAAAACTTTGTTCTGATATGGGCCATTCAATAAAAACTCACATGTTCCCATACAACTATGACAGCATTGCCGTAGCTATTGGCACAGGATGTGCCCATATCTATGCCATTACGCTGCCAGTATAAATCATCACCAAACCGAAAAACATTATTTTCTAAGACAATGCTCAGTAAATTCTTCACTAGTATAATTTTGCTTACAGAGAAATCAGAGTATATTTCCATAAACCTGGTTAAACTTTCCATCCCAATCACATTCAGTATAACAGTAAAAAGAGAGACCACATCAAGTGTTACCATGAGAACACATTCAATAGAGCTGTAATTATTGAAAGTGTATAAACCTCTCAAAACCTGTTCCGTGTCTCTTAACACATGCTCTCTACTATTTAAAAGTGGTCTCATACATTATTCAATGAAAATGGATGCTGGTTCAGTACACCAGTTTCTACCAGACACTATAGGCCTCATGGGTGAGTCAGTGGTGCTCTTGTGTAGTTTAGGCAAACTTGGATAATAGGTGTAGTAGGTGAGGTAACCATAAAATAATATAACACACTGTTATATATCATGTCATTCAAAAACGTATCTTTTAATTGCTTATGCACTTTTTCTGTGAACAGCTTAACCCTAACACGAGACAGTTTCTCATAAAAAAACATCTTCCTTCAGCATGTGAGACATAGTGAAATTATATTTATTTTTATCCATAATGACTACAGGCCTTCCCTTATTGGCAGGCCTGATTACTATTGCTATTCTTCTGTAAACCCAGTAAAGCTTCATGCTCTGATTTTGTTAGATTATAAGACTTCTGCCCCTTGTAATGTGTATGCCTATTAAAATCATTCAATTTATGTACATCCTCTATACACATTTTTTTCAAAAGCATTAACTAATGGGTTAACTGCAGGTATAAATGTGCTATATTTATTAATAACATAACTTTCTTGCATATTTCCAGCTATACTCTGTTGCATATCGTCTACTCAGAGGCGATCTCTGCTTAACATACAAGGCCATGCAAACACAGAGCTGTTGGACATGCTACACTTAAAGAAATCCCAATCCCTCAAGGCCACATGCTCCAGGGATCTAAACCTTATCATCACAATAAACAAAACATGCTGGAGGGATAGGTTCCTGACCTAGAGACTTCCAGACTCTAGAATTGACTGCCCTTACATGTCAAACAGAGCGCCTCCTTGGCCCTCTTCAAAAGGAACCTTGACGATTGGATGGGAGAGAGTAAATTCACCCCAGGGATCACGTCAGTCGCCCTGGTAGACAGGGGTCCAGGGAAGTAAATAGTGTGGGAAGAAATAGCCAGGGAATTGTTATGGCTAGGCTTGTATAGGAGCCAATGACAAAAAAGCCAGCACAGCGTGGAATCTACAAAAAATATTTATTTAAAAATCAATGATAGGAGGAAGAATCCCCACTATCAAGAAATCCAAACCAGTTTCGGCTAAACACAGCCTTCTTCAGTGGATCGAGCCATTATAAATTACAAATGGCTCGATCCATTGAAGAAGGCTGTGGTTAGCCAAAACCAGTTTGGATTTCTTGATAGTGGGGATTCTTCCTCCTATCATTGATTTTTAAATAAATATTTTTTGTGGATGCCACGCTGTGCTGGCTTTTTTTGTCATTGGTTGCTGTTTCTTAGCCGAGCACTAGCCTTGCGTGCACCTTTTTGTGTTTCCTAGGCTTGTATAGGCCCTACAGCCGATAGCCTAGTACCAACCTATGAACCTATGAACCTATGTATAGTTTCTGTGCCATTAAACTGCATTTTTAACATCAAATTATGTGTAAACATCTTTATATCAAATACAACATCTGCAAAGTCAGACCTATCAGTGGGTATAAAAGACAATCCTTTCTGTAACAAAGTAAACTTATCTTGAGACAGAACATGATTGGATAAATTCTATATAAAAAAATAAAATAAATTGCACCAAGTTAGCACACAAACATACGTTTTTTCAAACCAAAAAATAGAAAAAAATAAAGATGGTTAGCGCTTTCACAACTACACTAGTTGCTTCATCAGGCACAATAGTTTTACGTAATAAAGCTTATATAGAAGATGCAATAAATTCAGCTAACCATCCAATAGTCACATGTTTCAATGCTTAAAACTATATAACATTAAATATATGTAAATGTAGATATGCATAAAAACATAAAGAAATATGCATAGATATACTAATAAATGGTTAAAATATTACAATAAATATATATAAAAGAGACAGTTAAAATACTATAATATAATAATTCTAGTGCTTTAGTGATCTGGCTTTTAAAAAAGGTTTTAAGGAACTATTTCCATTCAAACCTGGATAATTCTCACCATTTAACTTATGAATCCATTTTTGTTCTATGCTTTCTGTAGTATGTTCTAAGTCACCTCCCCGTATATTGGAGAGGACATGTTGAATAACAAAAAACTTAAAAGTATGAGACGAGTCAGTGTTTTTAACATGACTTGCTAGTGCACTTGTCTCTTTAGAAATATTTATTTATATCTCTAACATACTCAAGGATCCTGTCTTTCAGGACCCTGTTTTTAAAAGCCAGACCACTGAAGCACTAGAATTATTATATTATTATATTTCTTTAAGTATTTTAACTAAGGGCAGGATTCACGATGGCTTGCATGGAGTATAAGAGCCGTGTAAGACTCCATGCAGCCATCGCGATCCAGGAACAGCCCGAAATCCCGTGTAAGAGAAAGCTAAAACGTCTCTTACACGGGCAGGGCGTGGATATGCTAATCACCCCACTTGCAGCTGAAAGGCATGCAAATGAGGTAGATTAGCAATCCGCAACTGAAACCAGCCCGTGTAAGAGTCGTGTTAGTTGCAGAAATGTACTCAGTTGACAACTGAGTACGTTACTGAAAATAACACAACGGAGCCATGACAGCTCCAAATAAACTGTGCAAATGTTACAGACAGCATGCCAATGGCCAAATATGTGGCCATTGGCATGGCAAAGCGATGCAAACATGAAAAAAAAGTTTTTTTTTTTTCTGGAGATAGGCGATGTTTAAACACAGCGCAGCCCCGTGCAAACGGGCTGCACTATATAAAACTGAAAAATGAAGGTTAGAAACCCACAAATGTTGGTTTTATGTAATGCATTGATTTGCAATGCAGGGACTAGCAGACCAAAAACAACATGGCCACCGTCTAGTGGTTGCTAAGGGGGGAAGCTGAGTGTAAGACATGTAACTAAGCATTAGTAGGCAATCCTATGTAAATGAATGGTAGGATAGTGAATCACACTGTCACATAGCAAATGAGCACAGTTCATGCAGTGTAAGAGTTACATAAGGGGGAGTAACAGAGTAGGAGATAGGTGACATCACAGGGGGGTATGTCAGGAAGAAAGCAAGCTCATTGGAGCAAAGTGGTATGTGAAACATATCAAACACACAGCAGAAAAAGAGGAGTGTCAACAGATAAGCATGGGAAAGTCAAGAAATGGAAGGTGTACACTGTGGCCAACACCAAAGTTTCTTGCTGTATGTGCATGCGCTCGTGTGCGCGCAGGGAGGCGCGAGTAAGACAGAGTGCACGCATGTAAGGCAGAGTAAGCATGTAGGAGCCTGTTTAAAGATCTGTAGACCTGTTTGCACCGGTGTGCGCGTGTTCTAACCCGAATAAGCAGATTTTAGTCCGTGTAAGCATGTGTGCATGCGTGGTAGCCACTGTGAGCATGTTTTCGCTGGTATGCGCGCTGCTCCCCCTGAGGAAACAGAGAGGAAAAGGAAGCAGAAGAAATTGTAGGAAACTAGCAGGGAATACCTGTAGAGGTAGCAGGTGAAAACAATTAGAAGCAGGCAATTACACAGGCAGAATACAAGCCCAGCCCAGCACTTAAAACACTGCAAACAGCATTGCAGTATGTTTCTCTCAAGAGATACTGCAAGACAGGAGTAAGCTAGTAGAAGTGAAAACTGAAAAAGCTGCACTCAGACCAAACATGCTAGGGGCTGCCATAGCTGTCATAAGGAGACATAGGAGACTTGCTGTGGGTGGTGACAATGGAAATGCTGCCAGACAACCAACAGTGAGGAGACGGAGAAGAGTGTACAAGCCCAGGGTCACCTACCAGGGGTTACATGGGCTGGAAATAGTGGAGTGCTATAGAGTGGACAGAGACCAAATTGTCAAGCTGTGCAGGCCACGCCTCACACACAGAACCAACAGAGGGGAACCCATCCCAGTGGAAACCAAGGTATGTGTTGGCCTAAGAATACTAGCAACAGGTACCTTCCAAAGACCAACTGGTGATATGATGGGGATATCACAGGCATCAGCCTCCAGGGTACTGCACCAGTTCCTGGATGCCATGTCAGCACATGTCGGTGATCATGTATATTTCCCCAATGCCCGTGAGGTATTGGCCAGCAATATGCGTCTCTTCCAGCAAATAGCGGAATACACTGAGGTAGTGGGTGCAATAGACTGCACGCACATACGCATCAAAGCACCAGCCGGTGAGCGGGGTAGGGCCTACATTAACCACAAGGGCTTCCCCTCCATCAACTGCCAGGTCGTGTGTGATGCCCAGGGCATAATAATGAATGTGTGTGCTGGCTGCCCTGGGAGCTACCATGATTCCCATATCTGGCATTTGACGCAGCTGTACCAGACATTTGCCAATGGAAACATCCCACATGGACACCTAGTGGGGGATGCAGGTTATGCACTGGAGCCGTGGCTGATGACACCCATCAGAAACACACACACACCTGAACAGGAACGCCATAATGAGGCACACGCACAAACATGTAATGCAATAGAGCATGTGTTTGGGCTGCTCAAGTCATGGTTCCGGTGTCTGGACACATCTGGTGGAGCCTTGCAGTACTCACCAACTACATGTACCCAAATTGTCATGGTATGTGCTATGCTACATAATAAGATCCTGTGAAAACAGCTGCAGCAGGACCAGCATAGGGCCAGGCCAAACAGCCCCCCACCATTGCCAAGGCCATCACAGGCAGAGCGTGACTCGGAGGAGGAACAACTTGAGCCTGCCCCAGTAGGCAGAAGGAGGCATGCCCAGTATGCCCTGGCCTTGGCAAAGAGGCAACGCATAGCACATACACTGGCTCAGTAGGAACCCTGGGAATGATACCCCTCTCTGACTCACTCATATAGTAACAGGGATGCCTAACATGACATAACCTGCTCTCAAACATGTACAGGGAGTGTAGTATGTGCATCCGACAGAGGCAGCCCTGCAGCACCACCTGAGGCATGATTGCCATGTGGTAAGCAATGTAACACCATCTAGCATATGCAAACATGAAGATCCAACCTAACATCTCACCCTCACCAAGCATGATGCCACACTATGAAGACAACAAGATCAAGTACAATAATTGGCTGAGGTATTGCTATTAGCAAGGGGGAACACATGGATGACAGCCTGGGCTAACATGCCGAGCAAGACATGATGCCCCACCTGCTAGGGATGGCATGCACCCAGCACACCTGGCTATGTAGATACTGGCAAAGGCTGCTGTTACCCCCACTGTGCCTGGAATAGGTAAGTCTGGAAACACAAACCCACCAACATAGGTAGCACAAGGGATAATAACCTGGATGTAATGCTACCCAATGCCAGAAGTCTAACCTGCAAGGTGCATGCAGACCAAACCCACCACAGCATGGAGAATGGTAATATCTGTTCTGTAACAGAAACCTGGGTCAAGGCCCAGAAGAGCACCCTAATACTACCAGGTTATGCCTCATACCATGCTCTACATCTCCAAAACATGGAACACACGACAATAGGAGTGTGGCTACCAGTAATTATCAAGAATAACCACACCCCCAGGTTGGTACCACAGCAAGAAGCAGCATGGACTATCCACGGGTGAGTAACACTGTCTCAAACTGTGTACCTGTTTGAAGCCTGCTACAGACCCCACACACAAACCCAGGTATGCCAGCCAGCCTTCCTGAAGACACTTCAGTGTATGAATGTCCCAACAAATACCAAACAAGGCACACAGAAAGTATGACATAGGTGGCAATCCATTATGTATGGAAGAAGTAGTCATGGACCTAGGGACACAAGTGGATGGTAACCTGTCATGTGACACACACATTGCCAATGTGGCCAGGAAGACCTGCTATATTGCCAACCTTAATATGAAAGGATGCACATGTAGAGCTACAGAGGTCATTGTGCCCCCATACCCTTCCCTTATCAGGCCCATATGTGACAACTATGCCCCAGTTCGCATGTACCTTACCATACACATGCAGCAGTCAGAAAGACCCCAAATGTACCCCACCAACAGGATAAAGGGTCCAAACTTTGGACATCTGCAGCCTGACTGAAGAAACCACAGCCCAATTCAGAAGCATACTGCACAGTCAGAGGTGATGTATGCCTGATGTACAAGGCCATGCCCAATCCAGAATGAATGGACATGCTCCACTGCAGAAACACCACAGTGAGATATCTGAACCTCTGCACAGAGATTAATAGGATGTGCTGGAGGGACAGATCCATAACCCAGAGGCTCAGGACACTCTGGAACAGAATCCCAGTCCAGGATAGGCTGAGCTCCACACACAAACTCAACAAGAGAAATCCGTTGAAGTGCATGGTAGATAGCAGGTGTACACTGGGGGCCATCCCTGTGTCACATCTAGGAAATTAAACCCTAAGTGGGCATAATATGCACATTGCAAGGGGTGTTGAGACCCACACACAGTCTGTCCGTGCTCAAACAAGGCCAGGGCAGATAGCCTAGTATGAACCTATGAACCTATGATGATACAAATTGTGCAGGACACAAAGGATTATTACACAGCTGTCCTACCTGATGGTAGGAACAATGGTGATAATCCACAGATATGCTCTGCAGAACTCTAATATCACAAACAATACACCAAACCCACACACATTGCCAGCATCCTACCTAACAGATTCTTTGCAAACTCCCCACCAGCACCTAACTGCCAAATATCTATCCCAGGAGAGTGCTGGCCCCCCGACATTGCAGATGCTGAGGTAACAGCCAGCATCCACAAAGCACAGCACACAGCATCAATGGTACCAGATGGTGTCCTGGGTTGTGTCCAACAAGTACTGTAAGAAGAATGGAACAGCAAATAGCATTACTGTCCACTATCAGTCCTATCATAGGATATGTACCCAAAGAGCGGTGTACAGCAACAGTGGTCCCACACCACAAAGGGGGTGCCTGAATGGATACTGCAAATTGTCACCCCTCAACCCCGAATATCTAGGTTGGCAAAGTAATGGAGAGGATGATCATGGATCCCATGAATAACGAGATTGGGTACCTACAGACATTGGACCCTACCCACTGTGGCTGTCATAGGGCAGATCCTGACCCGTACAAGTGTCTGACTCGTGAAACTTGCACCAAGCCCAGTGATGTGGGGAATGTCAATCACACAGCCTATCTGGACCTTGCCAAACCCTTCCATACAATACCCTAGTTGGCGGTACAGATAAGCTCACCAGCCTAACTATAAACCCCTATGCAAGTAGATGGGTTGCAAACCAGCTCAAGAACAGAACTGACCTGGCAGACATGGCAGACTGTAAACCAGGTACAACTGGCATCCCACAAGGCATGGCCCTGGGATCCCTCTTGTATGCTATATATGTCACATAGGTACAGGCCAACATGGAAGGACTCTGTCTGAACAGGTTTGCAGAGGACGACAAACTGTCCACCATATCGGACCCTCCAGCTGACACAAGCAACCTACAAAAGGCACACATAGAAACACACAAGTGGTGACACAGCCACGTCAACAAGCTAAATGCAGAATAGGATATAGTCAACCCCTGTGGAAACACAGTACATGGCCAGAAATTACCACATAGGTGTTAACCCAGTAAGTACATCAGGAGCAATAAGAGACCTCGGGACACAAGGTGATAGATATCCAGCATGCGACAACCATGTGTCTGTAGTGGTTACAGAAACATACCATATACCCATCTAATCATGAAGGTAAGCACAGCTTGGTTAGGGTAGGTCAATGTGCCTCTCTAGTCATCCATCAGCAGCCTCACCATTGTGTACAATGGCCCTTCAGGGATGTACCGTAGCAGACACCTGCAGCAACTGGAATGACCACACAAATACCCCACCAGGAGGATCGCAGAGCTGTAACAGATGCCATGTGTCGCCTGAGTAAAGTAACTGCAGCTCCACACAGTGCCATACTGCCTGGCTGGAGGTGAACTGTGCCTGATGTATAGAGCCATGACCAACCTGGTATCAATGGACATTTGGCACCATGTAAACACTGAATGCTGGTGACCTATGCAGCTGACAGGCCTGAACCCCAGCACAGACATAAACAGGACATGCTGTACTGATTGGTCCACAACCCAGAAGCTCACTCCACTCATGACTAAACTCCCACTACAGGATATCCAGGGAGTCCCTCAGTGACTGTCATCCAGAGGAATCATGATGACTGGATGGGAGATGGCAGGTGTACCCTGGATATCATCTGTATGTCATGGGTAGACAGAGGCACAGCACACTAACCGTGACATATGTCATGGCAAACACCAGTAAATGTGTGTTGAAGGACAAACACTCTCTGACTAGCATTACAAATGGACTAGGGCACATGGCCCATTGTTTGTCACTGTCCACACAAGTTGTGGAATACATTAACAATGTCGGACAATCATGTACTAAGCTGTCCATATCTGAACAAAATGCAACATGGTCATATCTGCACAACTGGCCCTCAACCAGTCTGGTGTGCTCACTATAAACATTACAAGCAGTGATAGGACTGAAACAGATTATACTGTCCACCACAGTGAAAATTTTGCACCAGTACACTATACAACAATACAACTGTTTGGTCAGCAGGAAAGGATGATGACAACTGTATGCAAACTATCCCATGGGAACCCTGCAGGCACAGCATACTGCCTGTTAGGTTCAGATACACAGCAGTTGGGCAGTAAGAACACAACCTGATGTCCAACACTCAACCATACATGTGATATATAGATGGCGTCCACACACAAACAGAAATGTTGTGGTCCACAGATCCAAACATAAGGAAAGGTCACACTGGGCATGCTCGCACACTTAGATACATGAGATGTGGCAGTCAAGAAGCCATACAAACTGTGAACTGGGCATGCTCACACACTTAGGCCATGTCACAGTTCAGCAGTTGCACACACATATCTGGCATTTCTATGTGTTAACACAGGAACCTCCCACAATACAGACATCTGCCCAGTGCACACAGTGAAGTTACAACAGAGACATAAGTAAAGTACTGGATCACACTCATATGCAAACATCTCCCACAGTACACACGTTGTTTATAGAGATAGGGAAGGCTATGGCAATAAAAACCCACAAACAGTATATGAGCAACAGATACGTGCATCTGACAGGTAAACATATGGCCGTAGAGTGCAATACCTGACTGTTGTCCCTAGGGAATACAGAAGGCTATCCACAGTGTATTTGGCATCTGCCTCCACAGTACAGTAGGCCACTGTGCCTGTGCAAAGTTAATGCATAGATATGTTCTCCCCCTTACTGATGGATAGTAACAGATGTACATACCTCTTCATCCATAATGATGTCAGCACACTATACATATGTCAGGAGCAGACATTATACCCCGTAATGTGAATAGTGCGCTCCGCTACTGCATCTCTAACAAGTGTCATAACATAGTTAGGTAGGAGTTTGAATCCTGCAAGTGCCCAGTGTGTGTGTGACTGTGTATGGGGGAGTAGTGTGTGCAGTTCCATGTGTATGAGAAATGACCCGTTTGGCAACTATTACTACACAAAACATGCTGCATATTCCACTGTCTAAACACTGATGATGTCAGCACCCTATAAGTACAGCAGGAGAAAGCAATCCCCCCAGTAATGCAAATAGCACGCTTTGCTAATGCTTCTCTCCCTAGTGTCATAACATAATTAGGTAGGGGTTTGAATCCTGCAAATGCCCAGTGTGACTGTGTATGGGGGAGTAGTGTGTGTAATCTCATGTGTATGAAAAATGTCCCTTTTGGCAACTATTACTACACAAAACAGACTGCATATTCCACTGTCTAAACACTGATGATGTCAGCACCCTATAAGTACAGCAGGAGAAAGTAATCCCCCCAGTAATGCAAATAGTGCGCTCTGCTAATGCATCTCTCACTAGTGTCATAACATAATTAGGTAGGGGTTTGAATCCTGCAAGTGCCCAGTGTGTGTGTGATTGTGTATGGGGGAGTAGTGTGTGTAATTTCATGTGTATGAGAAATGTCCCTTTTGCCAACTATTACTACACAAAACATGCTGCATATTCCACTGTCTAAACACTAATGATGTCAGCACCCTATAAGTACAGCAGGAGAAAGCAATCCCCCCAGTAATGCAAATAGCGCGCTTCGCTAATGCGACTCTCACAAGTGATTTAACATAGTTAGGTAGGGGTTTGTATCCTACACATGCCATGTATAATTTTGTCACACAGTTTGTCCATGTGTGTGGGGTGTTGTTCCCAATATTGCATGACATACATTATATCAGTAATGTCAATGCACACATGATGTATGTGTATGCCACCTACACATATGTACCTGTGAACTGCAAGAGTTCCCATGTCCGAATCATGCCTCATGTGAATACATGGAATATGCATCAGACAACTGTATGATTGGGGTGTTCTGTGCAGGGGCTGCATGTGGTATGTGACTATACAGTGTGGGTTGTAGATTGTGTCATCCCACCAGCGAGGGATACATGATTGGTCTGGAGCATATAGTCCACATGTTGGTGATGAACAGGTGCAGCATGTTGTGACCACTTGTGGGAGTGGTAACAAGTTGTTCCATAGCAATGCAGGGAATGAATAATAAGACACCTTCAGATAGGGTCTTGCAGCTAGAATAATGCTCACACTGTATGTTTGGGTAGTTGCAGTACAACCGTATAATGGTGTGTGGAGAGACCGTCATATTCCCAGTGTTGTCAGGAAGGCAAAGTGGGTTTCCTGGGTATGGGAGTGTGGTGTGTGCCAGGCTATGAACCTGAAGGCAGTCTAACCCACTGTGTGTTGCACATGGACAGGCTCTGATGCTTTGTGCAGTGACACCAACCTGGGGGTGTGTGTATCTGAGGTGCCTTTGGATACATCCCCCCTGTTCTGTTTTGGTGCATGTGTAGGGGATGACAAGCATGGTATCAGGAATGACCTGGCACTGATGGTGTGCACCTAGAAGCCTTGTACCAGGAGTCTGTTACTGCACGGTTATTGCTGTACCCCATGCTAAGAACAGTTTCCACTGCATGCATCTTGAGGTTTACACTGCTGCTGTTGAGTAGCATTGCTATTAGTGTCCCATCCCGTGTGATACCTGTGTAGGTGGCTATGTAATGTCAGCCTTGCATACAAAGGCAGTATGTGTGTAGCAACAGCCTCTGCCAGTATACAACGGCCCATGGGTGACAGGTGCAAGCTGTCCCAAGCAAAGCAATGTGGCATGTCCAGCATGTAATCCCACACTGTCAGGCACTGGATCCCCTTTGGATGTCACTGAAAGATATGTTAAGTGCAGAAACCGATGATTCTGTTTACATATTGTGGCAGCATTCATGGTGAGGGTGAGATGCTACCCAAAGCCAGGGTCATACCAGCCTGTGCCACAACCTCAGAGAGCCCCTCTATGTCTCCTAACATGTAGTCCAGGGAGGTGCATCAGAGGTCAGACAATGACTGAGTCATACTGCTACATGCCTTGGAGTGACTGCTTTGCTTGTGTTATGTGGTGGATCATAGTGCCCTACGGGCAGCTCAGCATGACCGTCACCTTGTTCAGCCTGGGAGCAGGACCACCGTGTATGTGTCAATAGAGGTACCTCATACAACTGTAGCAGGTGTGTTGTCTAGCCGTATGGCCTGACACTGTTTGGCACACAGGCTTTGTGAGCTATGTGTTGCATGTGCTCTGCTCTGGCGTAATGTTTGCTTGTGTGTCTGCTTTGCAGGTGTCAGCTGCTCAGGCAGGATGCTATTCTGAGAGCCCAATAATGTACCTGTGTGTGTCTGTGTTTGGATTGTGGTCGTGGCAGGTCTATGGGACACTGGTACTGTATTCACTGTAGTATCCCACTCCACCTGACAGGGAATGCCAGTGCTATGTAAACAGAGCTTAGCCCCCAGTTTGGCTATGTGGTTGCATCTCTCACATGTGTTGTACATGTATGGGAAGGGGAGAGGGTTGTCTGTGTACATGAGGCAGCTGTAACATTGCCACATGACTCACAGATTCACCATCTGGACCTGAGAGTAGATCGACAGGTGACCTTTGCACATTCTTCCATAGCATTGTGACTCCCATACTAAGTAACGACACATAGGGCCAATGGGGAACAAGATACTCAAGGTGACTATGTGAGGGTGTAGTGCTCCTGAATTGTTAGTGCTGGCATATATGAATGCTGTCTTGAGCAAATGTGAGGTAAGTCATATGCAATTTGTTACAGGCAAGCTACATGCAAACAGGACAAACAGTGATGTTCTGTCAAGTGACACATGGACATCAGTACAGTAAGCAACACAGATGTCACTAGGGATCCACAGAGGCACTGTATATCTGCACTGCAGATGGAATCAGTGTTTCAGGAACATAACAGGCAAACATGCATACAAACAAAGCTACAGTCAGCAGGCCTGCATGTAGACTATGCTACAACAAACAAGGTGTACGACTTCCAGTATGTAACAGTGCATATATGCAGGCACTCTAAGCCAGTACCCAGACATTCCCAGGTCAGACGGGCTGGGTCCAGCCACAACCCCCACAAGTGTATAGACCATGTACCTTCGTAATGTTGAATAACTGGCCTGATACCCAAGTGCTCATACCTGTAATAATACACATGTCAAATAACAGACACTGAGCCCTCACTCAGCAGTTCCAGATGTAGTATGATGTATGCTACCTGTCCTGGCACCACAGTATCCTTGACATGTATGGACACTCTCCCTCCTGTCATAGTTAGTTTTGTGTTTTGGTGCTGTTATGCATGGTATGAGGTGTGACCTTGTAGTGCTAGTGTGCTCTTGTAAGCCCTGAACCTGTTGTGTAGTACTGCACAGATATCAACATCCTGAAACATCTGCATTGCAGCGTCGTGTGTGGACAGCATGCAACTCACAGTTGACATGGCCATCATTGAGTATCAATATGTATATTGTTTTATCCCCTGTGCTACCTATGTAGGTGGCCATCCCTTCACAGCCTCACCACCAGTATGCAAAGATGGGCAGACAGAACACTGTGGTAATTAGTATGGGTGTACAAAACAATACAATGACATTCATACTGTAACTGCATCAGGCATGCTGGTATATACCCACAATGCTATAATTACACTGTACTATTGTCAACATCATACTATTACAATACGTCTATGTAGTCACCCTGTGCATCAGCACCCTGTTAACCTGTTCCTGCACCGATGTTACAGATTGCAGTAGGTGGCACAGTTTCATCATATGCACAGGGTGTGTACCTGGTATGCCTGAGTCTGCCACTGATACAACCAATTGACATGTCTGTGTGTGTGTTGGTGAGGGACAGCAGTACAAGATGGGACAATGTTGATGCAGTGTGTGCGTGTATGCGGTAGCCCTAGGTGTTATCTCTTTGCATGTGTGTATAAATGCACACAGTCCCACCTCATGGCTGCCATATACAGGTGTTTGTGGACAGCCACAGACTGTACCTGCCAGGACATACAGATCATTGTCTGTGGCCACGGACACGGTACCTGTGCCTGGTAGGGGTGCTACAGACCGTATCAGGTACCAAGCCAGACTGGGTACTGTCATCAGAAGCAGGTGTTCGTTGACTGGAGACAGGTCCCTGTTGGGACTGTCCAGCACCACATGCATGTGGTCTCCTGGGGCGGTCTGATGACAGCACAGACCCAGCATTGCTGGGGCTGCTGCTGGCACTATGTGAGCAGCCGCGGCCCTGTTGTCATCGGCGATGGCTGCCAGCTGCTGCTGTTGCTGGCATACAGCCATGTCGATGCCTCAACCGTCCACCACTGCCCTGGCTCATGGACATATAGTTGTGGAACAGATGTAATGTGTCCCCCCAATGTCTGTCAATGACCTCGGTGAAGCTGCGGATGGCAGCCGCAACATCACACATACTGTCATTCATGGCTGTACGACATGCTCTCAGCTCCCTCAGACCCTGTCTGGTGTACCGTTCCATACGTGACTGTGCCTGCATTACAGCCCAAAACATAGCTGGGGTTGAAAGACCTCTGTGGGCATGTCTGACAGGGGCGGTATGCCCACAGATGCTCCCACGAGAACCCATGGATGTCTGCCTGTGCGGTACTGTGTCAGGGCCCTGGCCATGGCTGCAGTGTGGGGATGCATGTGCCACCGGTACCACATTAGTCTGGTCAATGCCCACTGTATCCTGTCCATCACCTAGGGACATTAGTGACAAAGGATGTATTGGCAGGATGACTGTGCACATTGATGGGGTCGACAGCTGTGTAGTGTCAATTGGCTGACCAATGATGGACCCTGGCACACCTACCTGTGCCATTACACAGGTATCATCATCACTATACACAGCAGCTGATTCAGGTTCCCTGCTGCATGACACCAGAGCAGCACCAGAACCTGTGGGAGTAAGACAGGAAACACAGTTTACAATGTGTACACAATGCCACCACTGATGCACACATGCACACATGGGCACATGGGCACATGCACACATGGGCACATGCATACATGCACACATGGGCGCATGCACACATGCACACATGGGCACATGCACACATGCACAAATGGGCACATGGGCGCATTCACACAGGCACACATGCACACATGGGCACATGGGCACATGCACACATGCACACACCTCAGTATATGAGATATCAACCCACAGACACAAGCACACCTGCAATCAAACACATAGCACTACTGCTTCAGCCTATTATTACTATTAGTATACAGAGTAGTGAAGGTAATGGTATTACACACTCACCAGCATGGATAGGCTGCCTTGCTGTTACACCAAAGGGACCTGCGGAAAAGAGACATTTATCATCAGTGGGCACAACTGTGCCATTGATACTGTGGGCATGATACAGTTCAGTAGTGCAACAGTTAGCTTCCACAGGTGTACTGCAGATCATGAGGTTATCACTAATGCACAATAATTACCAAGATAACAGCTACTAATCGAGGACACACCTCACACATGCATAACCTAACAGTGTACAGAAAGGTCACTATACACATGGCATGTTACCTGCACGCTCTGTGTCCTGCTGCTGTGTGGCTCCAGCCTCCATCATTACACATGCATGCTGTTGTTGTTGCTGCTGTGCTGGAGCCACAACACTCAAGAGTAGTCCCTCCAGTCTGGTGAGGGGGAGATGTCTAGCCACCCCACCACCTGTGGCAAGCTGCTCCTATGGATATCCGACACACGCTGATGGACATTTCTAATTAAATCACTGCAGTGATGGCGTACCTGCTCATATGTCCAGATATGTGTGCCTATGTCATTTACCCGTTGGACCAGGTCTTGCCACAGTGCAGCCCTCTCCTGCTGGTTCTGGCTGGTGCGGGAAAAGAGTACAGTGAAATCCCGCACCAGGTTCTGGTGTATCTCCTCCTTCTCTGCAGCGGAGTAGACTGGGTTCCGCTGGTGAACCATGGCCCTGAAAAGGAGAAGGGAAATATGTCAGCAATATCTGTCAGCAGACTATAGCACACATAATACACATTATACTTGACTGCAGTGATATAACTTAGGCACCATATATAGCATCTGTCTGTCTATTGGGGGATACACATGTACATGACCAGATATCAGTGCTCATCCAACAACTGTGCAACAGTACCTGGCACACTCCATACAACAGACTAGTATACTGCAGCAGTCAACACACTGTTTCAGGTACAATACACAACCTCACACTGGGGGTTTGAATCAAGGTACTGTATGGGGAACATTATCAGCCCATGCACTGCACACAATGCATATTACATATTTCACTGGTAATGCAAACTACTCTTACTTGCCATAACCCTACCTACACCACAGTGACATACAGAGTAACACAGCACAACATATGGCAATGTAGTATGTGTTGATCGCAATACCCCACACACCTGTCTCTGGCCTCACACCAAGGACACACACTACCATGACAGACAGACAGTCATGGTGAGCAATCACACCAGTACACTACATGCACCCAGTCACTAGCACACTCATTCCACCTCACATATTCCGTTTGCAATGTGTTAATGGGTGTGCATTGTGTCCTAGGTAGGTAGTGTGCTGTTGGCCCTGGGCCTACAGCAGCATACTGTTATGCTACCCTGCCCCTTGTGACACATGTGTTATGATCATACCTGCTCCTTACAAACAGTTAAACAGGGTGACTCATATGGCATATTACCTATCAGCATAACATTCAGCAGGGGTATGTCTGACATCTACTCATGGGGAGCCTTGCTTCTTAATTCTGTGTGGTCTACTACAGGGTATGTCATATCTGTGGGTAGGGTCCCGTACCTCCACCATGTGCTCTATACTGCAGTGACAAGGACGACAGACATAGGTAATTTGTGTTGTGGATGTTGGAGGTGTTACCATGGTTGGGAGACAACTGTCATGGGTGTGACGGAACTATGTATATCCAGCAGTGGTAACCTCTATGTAGGTAGTCTGTGTGCGCTCTGTGGTGTTTGAGTGCATTGACACAGTTACTTGCATATGTTTGTGTCCTTCACCATATCTGTAGCTGTCATGGGAGGTACATACGGTGTAGGACATTGTGGGGTGTGGAGGGGTACAGTGACCTACATGTCCATGGCTGACACACCATGTCTGCTGACACATTCCATGTACAGGTATTACAGGACTAGTTTGCCACTGTGTATATCGATATGGAGCCTATTGTACACTTGTTGACCCTGTTCCCCCCTGACACATGCAGTGGTGGGCAGGCATGTACATATGAGGTGGTTACTGGTGTCAGTGCTTTTGAATGGGGTATGGTACTCCAGTATCCACACTGGTGTTCACTCCATGCCTGTGACACCAGGCACCTGTAGCAAGACATCTGCACACATGTGCCTCACGCAGTCTATATATGTATATATATATATATATATATATATATATATATATATATATATATACATTGATATATTTATATCTGTATATGGATATATATATGTTTGTATATATGTATATATAATATGTATATATAGATGTAGATATATGCATATAGATGTGGGGAAAGGGGGGAGAGAGTGAGAGAGAGACACAGGGTGAGTGTGAGTGTGAGGGGGTGAGACAGAGAGTGAGAGATAGTCATATACAGACATATCTGTTGTCAGTCAGATCTATCTGTATATGTATAACTCTCTACAGATATCTATATATGTATGTGTGTATTACATATATCTGTACGTACATATTCTACCAATCTCGATGTCTGTGCAGTAAGTGAGAACCTGGTTCAAGGCTCCTGAGAGCACACCAGCGGTACCAGGCTATACCCCGTATCATGCATTTTGGCCCCAGGACTCGGGACAAAACAAAAAGGGAGGGTTTGTGTCCAAATTCATGGAGGACACACACACCTCCAGGTTAGTGGCAATACATGAAGCATCACAGACCATCCAGGTGCAGATAACCGTAGGCAAACCTGCTATACAACTGGTAGCATGTTACAGACCACCCTCCCAATCTCAGGGACCACAGTCGGCCTTCCTGTAGACATTGGAGGATATGAATGTCCCACCACACACCATCATATTGGGATAGTGCGACTACCCTAACATACACTGGGTGCATTATTCTACCCCAAACACCCTAGCCCAAAGGTTCCTGGAATTCACTATGTCAAATGCAATGGAACAGCTAGTCACCTCTCCCACAACAGGAGATAATATACTAGACCTGATCATCACAAACATGGGGACAATGTGCTACACACTGGAAGTATACCCCTCACTAGTCACATCTGACCACAGACTAATCCCCCTGGATATACATATCCCACCTCCCCCACAACACAACAGACTACAGTGGGAAACCTCTCACATGCCGACTCTACACGTCTTATAACTGAGTTGGTATCCTTAATGCCCACTGGGCTAGTGTAATCCACTTCCCACAATGCAGACACCTTCACATATGCTTCTACAGACATCTCCAAGAATGCATGGATCATGCAATCACAAATGGAACCATGACCCTCTCCACCAAGGGCAGGCGTCCTGTCTGGTGGACCCCAGCATTGAACAAATTGTATAACAACAGATGGTAGCTACTGCACGGCAGAGCATACTTCCATAGAGCTACGGCATCTCTCATCAGCAGTAGTAGAAAGATACATTTTGTTGTACAAACATGCAAGGCCAACAATGACAGGGACATCGCTATGGTCACTACAGATAGCCACAAGGCATTCCTCTGCTATGTTACACACCTGGGTGGGAACCCTCAGTTGTGTTCACAGTTAGTTCACAGTGACATACGCTACACTGAACACACAGATAATGCCAACAGTCTGGCAGACAGGTTCAGTGCAGGTTTCTCCACTCTCTCACCCACACATGTGGAATTACTTATCGCAGCTGACTGTAACCTCCCTGTCATCTCAGATGTCCAGCTGGGAACCACCCTCAGCAGAGCTGTAAACACAGCATCAATGGGACCCAACGGTATTGCAGGTTGCATGCTACGTGAACTGCAAGAGGAGCTACACATGCACATTACATGCTATTCAGCCATAGCCTTAGTACAGCATATGTACCTGGACACTGACATACAGCAACAGTAGTCCCACTCCACACAGGAGGCACCTCTACAGACCCTGGTAACTACTGCCCCATAAGCTTAACCAGCCTGGTCTGCAACACTATGGAAAGGATCATTATGGTACCCATACACAGAGACATTGGGGACTTAGACACTTGATCCCACCCAGTTTGGCTTTGTAGAGGGCAGATCTTGCCTTATGAACCTGGTTGACCTTTTCAAATCAGTCACTATAGCCATTGCTGAGGGCATAGCAGTCCATACAGCCTACCTGGACTTGCCTACAGCATTCAACACAATACCGCACTCTGCCATCATAGACATGATCAACAGCTGACATGTAAATCCATATTTCACATGATGGATTGCAAACCAGCTAACGGATAGAAACACTATAGTCAACCTCAGTGGTGCCATGTCATACTCAGAGCCAGTAACATGTGGTGTCCCACAGGGCTCTGTCCTGGGACTGCTCATGTCCGGCATATCATTCTCAGATGTGGAAGAAGACATGGGAGGGTAGTGGCTGACAATGTTCAAAGATGACTGCATACTAGGCGCCATAGGCGATACACCTGCTGACACATACATCCTACTGACAGGCCTCACGAACACCAACAACTAGTGGCGGAGTCATGGCCTGACACTGCATGCCACGTAATGTATACTCATACCCTTTTGGATGGACAAGGTACCTACATATTATCACATAGACAATAACCCACTGAGTACAGACAAAGTAATCGGAGACCTGGTGACACTGTGCAATGCTGACCTCTCATTTGACACCCATGTTGCCGAAGTGGCTGGATGGACTTCCTACCTTGCCCACCTTATCATGAAGGGATTCACATCCACATCAAAAGGGGTCATTGTACCCCTATACTCCTCCCTTATCAGGCCCATGACTGTGTACTATGCCTCATTTGGTATGTACCTCATCTGGCACTTGCAACAGCTAGGGGGACCCCATGAGTACATCACCAGGAGGATCAAGGGTCTGCAAAAACTGTCATATGCTACCAGACTAACGTAACTCATGCTCTATTCCATAGCATACTGCCTACGTAGGGGTGCTCTGTGCCTGATGTAGTAGGCCATGTCCAATCTGGTAGTGATGGACATGTTCCACCTCATACAATCCAAATCCATCAGAAGCACGACAGCTATGGATTTAAACCTCAGCACACATATGAATAGGACATACTGTAGGGACAGATCCATCACTAAGAGGCTTCCCATACTGTGGAACAGGATCCCAGTTCATGTTAGGCAGAGACCCTCACTGACACTCTTCATGTGCATTCTTGACAAGTGGATGGGAGATCATAGGTTTACAGCAGGGGTCTTCTCTGTGTCACTACTAGACAGAGGCACAGTAAACTAATGCTATTATGTAGGGGTGTCTTCACTGTGTCACTACTATACAGAGGCGCAGGTTTCTAAATCTATTCTATACACTGTCTGCAGATAGCCTAGTACTAAACTATGCCACTGTGAAACTATATCTGTCTATGTATTTCTACATCCCTCTCTATCTATATATACACATACGCATATTATATATATATATATATATATATATATATATATATATATATACATACATATCTCAATATACATACGTATACACATGTTATTTATATATATATATGTATATATATATATATATATATATATATATATATATATATATATATAAATACTCCTTTTTAGTTCCACATATGTATACACACAGTAACGTACTGCTGAACACCCATTACTGTACCACTTACTTGTACATTGCACTACAACCTACATTGCTATGTGCACATAGCTACCATCACATACATATGTATGTGGAGCCTTCAGTGACAGTTTCAGTATGTCCCCATCCCTATGCACATCCTCATATACATTGATACAGACCAATAACACATCTGGAGGGTTCACAGTATGTAGAGTATTATAGTAGCACTTTACATTATCTGTGTTTGTTGCAGCTGTTTGTGTAGGCTTGCAGTTGCTTGGCCTGCTGTCTGCCACTTTGCTTTGTTATTTCAGGTTTGTTATTTCTTTTTCTTTCTTTCTTTCTTTCTTTCTTGCTTTTTTTTTTTTTTGTTTTCTCTCTCTCTCCCTCTCTCTCTCTACCTCCAGCGGGTGCAATGACAGTATTGCATGTGTGGACTGGGAGTACAGTATGCTTTTGTAGGTATCTGCACATGTCCATGTGATGGCCTCTGCACCAATTGTTAGCCAGCATTTACTAATTGCATGCAGCCTGTTGTGTAGTGATTGCAGTTCTCACTGTGATTACAGGCCTGTGCTATAAAAAGGTCTGTTAGGTAGGCGTACCCCTTTCAGATTATCAGGGTAGGGACCATGCTGGTTTGCTGTGGACACTGTTCTGTGAGTGTAAGGGTTGGTATGTCTCTCATATTTCAGGCTGTGTAGTAGACACTGCAATGCATATTGTTCTGTAAACTGAGTATTCCTTCCTCCAGTGTCCTGTTCTCCGTGTGTATGTAAACTGACACCTACGACTAGTAATACTGTGTATATGGGTGTGTGTGTGCTTTCCTGTGGGGATTGTGGTGTAACTGGTATATAGCAGTGGCTCTTGCAATCTGTTGCTATGGTTTCAATATTTGGCCTTTACATTCACTCCTTGTATGCCTGCTAGGTGTCTTTCCTGTTATGTGTTGCTATGGCTTTCTTATTTTCCATTTACATTCACAGCTTGTAATGCTTGCTAAATCTGTTTGGCCAGCAATTCCCTATGTGTATGTTGTGGTAGGGTGTTACTGCATGCAGTATGGTCTCGCCATGGTGTGGGCCTTGACACTTACAGGGGTATTTGATCATGCTGCTGAGCAGGCCTCAGATGCTCTCCGGTGCATCTTTTATCATCCTCATGGAATGGTACATAGCAGTGAGTTACTCCAGTGACATATTCTGATACTCTGCAGTAGTGACTGTGGGTTATTTCAAGCATATGTGTTAGTACACCATTTGTGCCGTGCAGGTGGTGCATACCTTCAGTCAGTCATAGTTACCATTGCATGTGTAGTTACACCTTTCTGCCTACTGTTAGTACATTGGGCAGGGTGTCAGTGGGGCACAGTTGACATTTGTTTTCACATGAGGGACATCCCTGTAACTCAGCCACAGTTGCTATGTCTGAACTCTTAACTATTCAAATATGGCAGTGTTTATCCTGCTCTGAGTATGTGTGTGGCTTGCCAGATGCTACTGTAACATTATTACCTAGTAGCTACCAACTAGCATGACTGTTTCTCAGCACACAGTACTATTTTACAAATCCACTAGATTTGACCATAAATATACATGACATGCTTTGTATACTAGACTTGTATATTCCCTTTACATTAATTCCTACTATTTTATGATATATTTCTTTCATCACAATGTTCTTGTATAGCATTCATGGCTTAGTGGTAAGTCATGCAGACTAGTGTTTTCAAGGTCCTGGGTTCGAGACTGAGGGAGGTATTTTATTTTGCTGCTGAGAAAACTGCAGGCCTTGTCATTCAGAGTGACTAAGGCACTTTTAAGCAGTTGTAAGCGGGTTAGCGCTGGTTTGCACGGAGGTCACGCATGCGCACTGCCGCTTAGCTTTGCACACACCTGCTTACTACTGCTTAAAAGTGCTTACTCTCGTGCACACCCACGCTATTTTCTTTGAAAGAAAAGAAAATGGGGAGATTGGAAAGTGGTGAAAAAGGGGTCACAAAGAGGGTAGGACAGTAGGAAAACAAGCTCGGGTTTTGCAGGAGGGATGTAGGAAAGGCCCATAGCTGCCTATTTCTTTGTCAGCAACAGCTGTGCATATGTTTGTAATTTGGTGTGAAATTTGAAACCTTCCACCCCTGAGAGAGGTGTAAGGACAACAATAATACTTGTTGTACAGCCAATTGTAATTGGCAGTTTACATGTCCAGCAGACATGTGTGCAAAATGGGCAGCTATGTATAGGGTGTAATTTTTTTGTGGGTACAGAGTGCCCTTTTTTATTTTTTTTTTCAGGTGAGAGTGGTATGTCAGGTACAGGAAGTCGGTATAGCTGGGGAGGTAGGTTGGGAAGGTTAACAGACAAGACAAACAAGACGCATACAGGGGCAGTGTATGACACATGTGGGGGGTTACACAATTGACGGGGACAGATGTTTGGATATCTCGAGACCATGAGCCCACAGATGGCAACAGTGGAACTGAGATCCCCACCCATGGGCAGTTGCCACTGCGCCTTCACTGCCCAGGATGGGGCTGTGCTGGGGGCTGTGTAGGCTGGGCAGCAGGCATGCCCGTGAGTTGTGCCACCCGTACCTCAAGCTGGCGTAGGAGCCCAATCACAGTGTGCCGGATCTCCCTATGCACCACAGTCCGGACACTACAGAAACAGGGCCACCGAAGGAGGGTCCGGCCTGGGCACTACTGTCAGGTGCACTCGCCAGCTGAGGTGGGAGAGGTGGGCCCGCTGGAACCCGTCTTCCCTGTCATCCTATGTTTTGCATTATGTTATGACAGTTTGGGTTAGTAACTTACAATACCATTCACAGTTAGTTGTAACAGCATGCATTAGTATTCCCATTAACCAAACACCCATAAATTCAAGCCATTGAACAGCAAGCATAACACATGCATAATTTGAACAGTAATACACATTCCAACAACATGCAGGGTTGATTGATGGCAACAGGCCATCAGGTTTGGAAGTATGAACAGGGCAGATGCATCAACGTACATGCAAATATGTATGAACCAACAGGACAAATGTCCAGGGGTGTTAATTGTGATTGCACATACCCATTTCACGTGGAATGGATTATTTGTGGTTAGATGGTAGGGTGAAGAAATATTTAATTAACAACTTCAAATACCTATACATATGCTGTACATTTCTACTAGCTGCAGATATATACACACTACAGGTCTGCCTACAGTTTCCTATGTGATAACTACTTCAGGTTGGTGATAGGAATGTTACTGCTACATCAATATACATTTCATATTTATTCATACACATTCATATCTGGCTCTGTTCAGCTACATCATTCTGCTACATTTGCTTTATATGGCTATAGACAACTGTGGATGTTTGGTATTTCAGACAACCATACTATCTGCATATTGCAGACTGAGAGCAACATATCCAGAGTTTGGGACACACATTCCAGCTTCAGTACTGTTTTCAACACATGTTGCTGTTTGTTTCTGCCTGTCACATTCATTTAATTCTGTACTGACTGCAGTATACTTTATTCAGGTGTTATTACTACTTTATTGGTGGATTCATACCTCTTTCTCACATTCTCTCACTTGTTTTATTTTTACAATTCAGGATGGTACTTAATTCTAGGCTTTATTGACATGTTTTACCTTTAGTTATAACAATCCTTTCCAACAGTCTCACTTATGTCATGTTTCAGAATTTCAACAGGGATATATTTCACACATGTGTTTTACTCAGCTTCTACAGCTGTACTTTTCAGCCTGCTGCAGGTTATGTACTATTATATTACAGGTGGGACATCTTTATTTCAGACTTGTTTCATTTTTATGTTTGGATTACAGGCTGCATCACACTTTTTTAATCAAGCAATACTTGCAAACTCTCTTACACTGTTACTTGCACATTTTATTAATTAGTGACTACACTGCACTCTTTTGCTAACTGTCATACTTATATATTTATTTACAGTTACAGGAAGTGAATTACTGACCTGCCTGGTGGTGCAACCGCACCAGCCTATCGCCATAGGCTCAACGGTTCGCAGAATGGACACCAGCAGCTGTAATATAAATGAAGTAATATTGGAATACACATCTCCATAATATCAGCTAGGTTAATTTCTTACATAAATAATTACATGTTACTTACTCAGTAGTGGGGCATTGGGCATTTGCCTGGCCTCCTGGATCCAATGGTTCAGTTGGTCTTGCTTCCGTCTCTTCAGGTCCGCATGGTGGTGACGGACCTGTTCACCAGTCCTTGGTATTCCTGTGGCACTGGTGAGATCATGAGCCAACCAGTCCCATGCCTCAGCCCTATATGCTCCCCACAGGACCTGGCCCTGTATTAGTTGGGCCTCATGATTATGGACAAGGAGCCAAACCATATATTTGGACTCCTCAATGCCCCACCTCTGTGCTCGGAAGCAACTACCCTCTCCTACACCTGACATCCTGGCTGCAAATCGGTTCCACAATTGGTCATGCTGTGTATTCCCGCCTATGGGGCTTATATATGCAGTTTTTCCCGCATTTATCTGTGATTGGCCATTTTGGAATTGTATCAGCTTCACAAAACCTGCTTTGTCATGCTTCTCTTTCTATTCATTCCTATATATATATGCTATTACTGCATTTCTAAGTGCAACTGTCATGTCTTAGTGGTTCAGTACTTTGACTATGGTGCATGATATCCTGGGTTCAAACCTGGCCATTGCTTTTTATATTTTATGACTGTCTACACAGGCTAGGAGGTGTGTCTGTGTAAAGGCAGTTTTGATACAGCTTGCTCAACGTTGCCCATCGGTTGGCTTGTTGCTGCGGTGCGCAGCTCCGCGCAAATGGATCATGCTGGTTTACGCGTGGTTTGGCTGTCAGCATGCATATTACGCTCAACTCAGCTACTGGCACACAGTTTCAGCATGTTAAAATGCTGCTCAACCCCGGGCACCCATTTTACACCTATTAAACCACTGCTCACCTACGGGCACTCATTTTACACCTGTTGTAACACTGCTCACCTACGGGCACTCATTTTACACCTCTTAAAACACTGCTCACCTACAGGCAGATATCCTCAACTTGTTACACTGTAGCTCAGCTATAGGCACATCTGACATTTTTTTTTATTATTATCTCACATTTCTTCAAAATACATGGCCCATTTCATTACATTTTACATAAAATATAATTTTATATATGTACATATATGTCAGGGAATTGTTTTGTGCTTATTTCACTAAAAATAAAAATTGATGTTGTGGGGGCTCGAACTATGACTGCCTGCTCTTCAGCCAATGTCTCTACTGCTATGCTATTGCTTCTTGGCTTACTTTGCATATTTAGTTCTTATATGCTTTTCCACTGACTGATAACTATGGCTAAGCGCCGGGCACGCCAGCGCAAACGAGCGCACTCACGGGCAAACATCTTTACAACTTATAAAAAAAAAATATTAGATGTTCATTTATACATTTTATGTTCATAGTCTGTGGGGGCATGTGTTGTGTTGTGTTTATTCACATTTCCATGGACTCTGTCATGGGCGTTTACTTTCGGGACTTTTACTCTTCTGGGGGCGTGTCCGTTTGCAGGGCTCGCCCTACGGACACGCCCCCTACTGTCTTACACGGACCATGTTAGCCTTAGGTGTGATTCAGCATGCCCTCATGCATATGCATGACATGCTGACATCACACCGTTTAGCTGCAGCCTCCGTGTAAGCCTTGTAACTCTTACACGGAGGCTTCGTGAATCCTGCTCTAAGTCTCTTTTATACATATTTATTGTAATGTTTTAACCATTTATTAGTATATCTATGCATATTTCTTTATGTTTTTACGCATATCTACATTTACATATATTTAATGTTATATAAGCATTGGAACATGTAACTATTGGATTGTTAGCTGAATTTATTGCATCTTCTATGTAAGCTTTATTATGTAAAACTACTGTGTCTGATGAAGCAACTAGTGTAGTTGTGAAAGCACTAACCATCTTTATTTTTTCTATTTTTTGGTTTGAATAAACGTATGTTTGTGTGCTAACTTGGTGCATTTTATTTTATTTTACGATTCTGTTTTATGCACCTTGTTTTTACCCCGAGTCGTTCATATTCTTTTTGTTTAAATTCTATATAAAGTCTTTCTTTGGTTGAAAAAAGTTTTCTTTATATTGTATGGGCCCTCATTCAACTCATCATGCATCCTCTTGTTCCTGTTCCTGTTGCAACCTCTGCTCTGTTGCTTCAAGGCAGGTAGCTTTTGTTCTCTTATAGGGAGTGGGAAATTCAAAGGCAGCACACCTCTGTTCTCTAAAAAAATCACTGTTGGGAGAATGGACCATGCTTTGCTTTTCAGTAGAATTAAATTTTGGTGTTCCTTCAGCTGCATTATGAACTTGTAACACAACTTGTACTGTCTTTCTCCTAGCCCCTGGTTCCTTCACTGCAGTGTCTTGTATGTATGCAACATCATGTACCAATGCCTCACTCACTCATGCTGGTTAACAACTAAAGCCACTGGTAGGTCTGACTTTGCAGATGTAATATTTGATATAAAGATATTTACATATAATTTGATGTTAAAAATGCAGTTTAGTGGCACAGAGACTACATATGCAAGGTAGCCATGTTTGTATAAAACCTAGCACATTTATATCTGCATTTAGCCCATTAGTTAATGCATTTGAAAAAAATGTGCATAGAGGATGTACATAAATTGAATGATTTTAATAGGCATAAACATTACAAGGGGCAGAAGTCTTATAATCTAACAAAATCAGAGCATGAAGCTTTAATTATTTTACAGAAGAATGGCAATAGTAATCAGGCCTACCAATAAGGGAGGGCCTACAGTCATTACGGATAAAAATAAATATGATTTCACTATGTCTCACATGCTGAAGGAAGATTTTTTTATGGGAAACTGCCCCTTGTTAGGGTTAAGCTGTTCATAGAAAAAGTGCATAAGCAATTAAAAGATAAGTTTTTGAATGGCATGATATATAACAGTCTGTTATATTATTTTATGGTTACCTCACCTACTACACCTATTATCCAATGTTTGCTAAACTACACAAGAGCACTACTGACTCACCCCCGAGGCCTATAGTGTCTGGTAGAAACTGGTGTACTGAACCAGCATCCATTTTCATTGAATAATGTTTGAGACCACTTTTAAATAGTAGAGAGCATGTGTTAAGAGACACAGAACAGTTTTTGAGAGATTTATACACATTCAATAATTACAGCTCTATTGAATGTGTTCTCATGGTAACACTTGATGTGGTCTCTCTTTTTACTGTTATACCCAATGTGATTGGGTTGGAAAGTTTAACCAGGTTTATGGAAATGTATTCTGATTTTTCTGAAAGTAAAATTATACTAGTGAGGAATTTACTCAGCATTGTCTTAGAAAATAATGTTTTTCTCTATGGTGATGATTTATACTGGCAGCATAATGGCGTTGCTATGGGCATGTCCTGTGCCATTAGCTATGCCAACTCTGTCATGGTTGTATGGGAACATGATTTTTTATTGAGTGGCCCATATCAGAACAAAGTTTTGTTCTTTCTTAGATTTGTAGGTGATCTTTTTATTTTAAGGGCAGGTACAGAAGAGGAGTTCTTGGAATTTCTTATGTACTTGAATGCAACCACCACTTTTCTAAGGTTTACATATGTTGTCTCATGTGAGAGAATAAACATTTTGGATGTTCAAGTAAATATTGAAAAAGGGAGCATATATACATGTTTGTACAGAAAGGAATGTTATGTTAACCATCTTTTAAGCAGAGGAAGTATGCAGCCTACTTATGTGTTTGACAATGTCATTAGATTAGGAATCAGGTTTTTAGAGTGTCTAGGTTGAACGTTAGGGATGCAGATTTCCATCAACAATTGAACAGTACGAGGAATGATTTACTGGCCAGAGGCTATGAGGAGAGAGATGTACAGAAGCAAATACAAGAAGTAGTTAGTTTATGACATACTAAGGCTAGACCTTATAATTCAGATAGATGGTCTAAGGAAAAAGAGACCAGTGGTGATAAGCCTAAGTTAAAGGTGCCATTAAGCTTCTCTAGTGATGTCGGGTCTTATATGAACATTATACATAAACACTGGGGGATATTGACCACTGACAAGGCAGTCACAAAATGGATAGAGAATGAACCTAAATTTTTGTTCAGAAATCAAAAGTCTTTGAGGAGATGCTTATGTGCACCCAGAGAAGAAAAAAACACCTATGGGTGGTATGGGGACTAAGCCTTGTGGCAAATGTTCATATTGTAGATATATAGATATAAGCAATGAATTTTTACATCCAGATCAGGACCAGCTATATAAATTTAAAGTACAAGCTACATGTAATACACAGCATATAGTGTATCTCGCTCACTGTGCAGCACTGTTACTAAAGGTAGGGTTGTGAACATTATTTATTCAACAGGACTGTATTATGAAATCCCAGACAAGAAACTGCATAACTGCAAGTGGTTATGAACTAGTTTACTAGTATAAACTAGCTGCTTTTGTATTGAGTGACAGTTTACTAGCTATTACTTAAGTAAAATACATTGACTACCTGTTTTTGAGGTAAAACAATGGGAAGAGAGTTAAACAGGCCTATCATTTTTGTGTGTCAAAGCATATCTGTTGTGAGCCAATGATTCTTTGGGACTTATGCCCCATAAGTTTCCAATTATTCTAAAATTTCTTTGGCTGTGATTTAGAAAATGTGCAGTTTTCTAGTATTCCCTGCAGTTTTGCTGAACTCTTCCTCATGGGAACTTCCAGAATGACTTGGTAAAATGAGGTTTGTTTTCTAATGTAATATACTAAAACACATTTCTTACTTAGCTTGAATTGCTAAACTAAATTTAGAGTATGTGGCTAGTCATACCACGGCCTGCATATATTGAGACTTATCGATGAAGTCTTTTAATACCTAATAAGAGGATGTAAAAAGCATAAAACAAGAGTCAAGTGCCCTTATCACATCAGTTTCACAACACCTGTAACATTAATAGTCTCTGTAAACATAATCTGCTGTAAATAAGATGGAATAGTGTTTTTGCGTATAATGCCCCTCAAGCGGCCATACAGAATATGTGGCAAAGACTGACCACTGGGGTAATGTCCTGCCTACATTCTGCTCCTAATCAGTATCACTATATCATTTCAAGGATTAGTAATAGTGATTATATCTACAGCTGGAAAGACTTGTTATACTTCAGAATCAAAACCAATCTATACCTTTACTTCAGAAAAAGTCGATTTTTAACGGCTGTTTTCAGTACAAATATCATGCCATTTTTCTGCTTTAGCACTAAAAATATAGGTAAGGCAGATGGCAGGTGGATTATGATGGATAATATAACAAAGTGATTGAATGTTCTTCAGATGCACTCTGGAACTCACATTTAAATTGTTTTATGAGTAACACAAGTGGGAAGTAAGCCAGGTATTTGATGTTGCAGTATGTCTGCCTCATTTGATATAATGCTGATGTAACCCTCTCTACTTCACTGTATTTGAACTACAGCAGAATCCCTGTTTCTTTCCTAGTGCACTGTGTCACAAATTGATCATAATACTCCTTTACCCGCAACATACATACACTAAAACATACATTAATAAATTAGTAAATTGGTAAATAAACAAATAAAATGATAAGAAGTTATTACACAAAAGACTGGATGCTGTTATAAGAAAAGTGTTTAACAGGAACTGGTTAATTTAGTAATCTTCATTTTAGTCTCACTGTCTCAATTCATAACACTTAAAAGAGATGTATAAATGGGGAGCTGTGAACCAGCAGCTAATCTGGTCAATTAAAGAGGATTGATGGTACACATTGCCCAGCATTTACCTGAGTATTTATAGATAATAGAATTAAAACATATTAATTTATGCACTGAATAATCAAATATAATTTTGAGAACTGTATTCTGCCACGATGTATAATCTGCAGATATGGTAATGCATTAATATTAAAAAAAAAAAACACTAATCAAATGAATTTATATTTACTGGCAAATATTACCGGTTGAAGACTGATAGTTTAAATGAGTCATACCATGTTCATACCAATTGCATGTGTAGAGAATGTGAAGAAGAAAAGAAATAACAGACCAAGCTCTACAGTTTCAGAGGAATATATAACAGTATAGCAACGTATGCTTAGATTCCTCTCCCTTTACATGACAAACTATCAGCACATTGATATTATTAAACAACAAAAATGGACTATACTCCATGGGGTAAATGCCTCGTTGATAAAATTCAGCAAGAAAATCATACCAAGACACAGGATTACAATGAGGTAACCAGACCTTTGGCTGAAAAATTCAAACAGCATATATTCTTCAAACAGAAGGATTTATCCAAATAACAACAAGTCCAGTCTGTGTGAAATTCACAACTCACAGTTCATTTATTTGAGTGACATAAAAACGGTAAGCGCTTTCGCTAGACAGCTTCCTCAGACCTTCAAGAACAAACACATCTTTCCTTTCCTTATATACTACCTTCAAATATTTAAAAATGTGTCATTACCAATCAGAACACTTCTTACATGGTCATGTGTCTAATTTAAATATTTATACAAAAATGTAAAAATAAAAGCAAAGGTAAAAATGCAGAAGTAAAATGATAAAAGCACAGGAACAACTTGCTCAATATAAAATGTATAAAATTTATACAGCACAAATATAACACATATAACATGCACTAATTTATACAGAAATAAAATAATAAATGCACAGCAACAGCTTGCTCAAAACACAATTCAAGAATATAGTTCAAAATATGTAAGGGTTATGCAGCACAATTATAACACATATAACCTGCACTGATTTATAATATAGCCATAATACAACCATAGAAGTCAGAAATCAAATAATTTGGGTTTCTGACTTCACTTTTTCATCTTCCTATTCTTTAGGTAATGTTTAATAGAGGCTCTTTCATTGAGTCCTCTTCCTTTGTCTGCTCTAAAGGCTATTATCCATCGTGCCTCTCTATTTTCAGTAAAATTTCTGATGTCACCTTCTCTAATACTTGGTACAATAACCTCTATAACTCTGAATTTAAATTTGTGTGTCTCCCCTTCTTGCATAACATGTTTGGACAGAGCATTATGCTCACTTTTAGTACGAATATTATAAAGATGTTCCCTTATACGATCTTTAAAAACTCTGTTGGTTTTACCAACATAGAATGAGTGGCAACATTGGCAATCTGCTAAGTAGACCACATGAGATGTCAAGCAAGTAGCTGCTGAAGTAAATATAAATTCTTGACCTATATCTGGATGTGCAAATTTATTACTGGTATTAATATATGAACAAAATTTACATTTACCACAGGACTGAGTACTGTATTCTTTATCTTTATGTGTTTCTGCATTTTTTTCCATGACAAAGCAGTCTTTTTAAATTCTTCTTATTTTTATACAAGAAACTGGGTTTTGTGCCTAGCAGACTATTTATATCAGAGTCTACTGTAAATATGGACCAATTCTTCATAAACACTTCCCTCAGCTCTTTGTTATCACATGTATAAAACAATGGAATTTTCAATTGTTTATTTACTGAGGTATTGACAGACTCTACAGTGTTTTTCTGTTGCAGTCCATAGTATGGTTGGGCCCTACTATCCGTAAGACTAGTGACATCACTTAAATTTCTCTTGATTTCGTTGGTGTGATAGCCCCTCTTTATCAACCTCTTTTCTAAGCCAACAATTTCATTCTTGAAGCCTTCTTCTGTGGGGTTCAGTCTTGAGGCTCTCATCCGTTGTCCTTTTATTAAGTTTCTAAAGACATAATTTGGGTGTATACTTTGTCTAGATATTAAAGAATTCCTATGACAGGGTTTTCTAAATACTCCTGCATTTATAGAACCATTATGTAGTCTCTCTATATATAGATTGAGGTATTACACTCTTTTACTAGATGAGGCCATGGTAAATCTTAGACATTCAGTTAAGGTGTTAATCTAATTCTTAAAAATTAGTAACTGTGCCTGAGTTCCTGTCCAAATTAGGAAGAGGTCGTCCATGAAACAACGGTAAAACATAACATATTGCATATACATATCATTCTTAAAAAGGACAGAGTGTTCCCAGTATGCTAAAAACATGTTGACGTAGCTATTGGCACATGACGTGCCCATAGCTATGCTATCACACTGGACATACATGCCCCGTCATAGGTGAAGATGTTATTCTCGAGTATAATCTCGAGGAAATGACATACAAGATCTATTTGTATCACACTATAGTCACTATTCATAACCAGATATTCATGTATATATTTTATGCCCAACTCATTTGGTATGATAGTAAATATTGATTAGACGTCTAATGTGACAAAGATGGTTTCTCCTGGAGCTGTCTCTAAATTCGTTTTCTCATATAAATCAATGAGAAATTGCTTAGTGTCTCTTAAAACTGTTTTATTTTTATCAATGACTGGGCATAGATGTTTTTCTACAAACAGAGAGAGTGGCTCTGTAGCCCATCCTGTACCTGCCACTATAGGTCTCATTGGAGATTTTTTGCTATGTTTGTGTATTTTAGGTAAGCTCTGTATTATTGGGATCAAAGGATTCTCCACTCTTAAATATTTATAAAGTTCTCCATTAATAACACCACTTCTTAAATCATCCAGTAAAGTGGCAGAAATAGAGTTCATCACTTGATGAACATAATCTATAGGTACTAACTTGTAAAACTTTTCATCACTTGGCATTTCTCTCATGAGTGCAATATATTGTTTTGTGTCTAAAAAGACAATTGGACCGCCTTTATCAGCCGGTCTGATAGTGATTTATGAGTTACTTTGTAGTCTTTTTAGTGCTTCTCTCTCTCTATAATTCAGATTGTTCTTATTTTTAATTGCTTTTGATTTTTTTATTACCATAGAACTTGTATAGTTCTTCTTCTGTTAACTTAAAATATGCATCCACCAAAGGGTGGTTGTTAGGGACATATGTACTCAGTTTCTTGAACATCATCCTATGCTCATTAGAGTCATTTCCAAAATCTAAATGCAGCATAACATTTCTGCAAAATATTTTTAAATCTAAAATGGTGTCAGCTAAGGTACTATTATGACTTGGGATAAACTTAAACCTTTTTCAAGGACATTAATCTCATCAGCAGTTAATTTATAGCTAGAGGTGTTCCAAATCAGGGACTCTCCATTTTGCCCCACATTTTCTTGATTGTTTGGTTGGCAATCCTGTCTCCAGAAAATTTCCTTTTCTGGTGACCTCGGCTTATCGACCTGGGCTTCCTCATTCCTCTGTCTATATTGATAGGCAGGGGGAAAAGGGGGGCATTATTGAGTGATCCTACAGTATTCTCATTTACATTCACTGTGGTGGTCTTAGGTCTAACTACCCTTTCTTGCTCATTTAATAAAGCATTATTTACTTTTACTACAGGATATAAATTCCTATTATGGATATTATCATTCACTTTATCATTTCTATCAGCATTACTTTCAATACCAATACATTCATTGACAACAACAGAACATGCATTTATGTTGGGCATAGCAACTTCACTAGGCCCCTTGTTCATTTGTACCAGTATCAGTAACATCATGTGCACAATCCTGATACTCTGAACGTGGCCTATTCTTGGGCCACATAAAGACATGTCCATTTTCAAAATAGGTCAAGTCTCTAGTGATTTTAACCTTTTTCTGCTGTATTATTTTACATTCATATACAGCTACACTGCCCAACATGCTTTCAATTAAAGGATTAGCAATAGTCTCAGAATATTAGCTAAAAATGTCTTTCTGTTTGTCTTGTAAATGCTCATTCAGCCTCTCCTCTTCATGTTGAAAGAAATCAATTAACAGTCTCATAAAACTTGCATTTACCTCTAAGTTGCTTTTTTGCCAGCATGCAAGTAATTCAGGATATTGTGACCCCTGCACTGGCATATTAAACACTCGTATTCCACCAGGAATAATTTTCCTCACTAGACAAGTTTCAAAATGATGGTCTTGTGCTTGTAAACATTTTAATTAAAAAAGTCTTGTTCCAGCCCTTGGACTGCCTGTTGTAGCTGTTCAGCCTCTTCTCATACACCTATAAATTCCACGTCTCCAGGAGTGACATCAAATTGGAGTAGTAGATTCCTTTCCTTCTAGATATATTGTGCAAGTCTTTCAGAATCATTTTTGTTTATCTCAGAGTCATGTCTAGGATTATAACCAAGGTCAATACCATCATTCTATGATGCTGCCATGTTCCCACGAAGTGTAATATGAATAAAAAAGTAGTAGCAAACAACAAAATGGACTATACTCCACGGGGTAAAATCCACGCTGATATAATTCAGCAAGAAAATCAAACCAAGACTCAGGATTACAACGAGGCAACCAGGCCTTTGGCTGAAAAAATCAAACAGCATATGTTCTTCAAACAGAAGGATTTATCCAAGTAACAACAAGTCCAGTCTGTGTAAAATTCACAACTCACAGTTCATTTATTTGAGTGACATAAAAACGGTAAGCACTTTCAATAGATAGCTTCCTCAGACCTTCAAGAACAAACACACCTTTCCTTTCCTTATATACTACCTTCAAATATTTCAAAATGTGTCATTATCACTCAGAACACTTCTTACATGGTAATGTGTCTAATTTAAATATTTATACAAAAATGCAAAAATAAAAGCAAAGGTAAAAATGCAGAAGTAAAATGATAAAAGCACAGCAACAACTTGCTCAAAATAAAATATATAAAATTCATACAGCACAAATATAATGCATATAACATGCACTAATTTATACAGAAATAAAATAATAAATGCACAGCAACAGCTTGCTCAAGAGTTATAGAGGTTATTGTACCAAGTATTAGAGAAGGTGACATCAGAAATTTTACTGAAAATAGAGAGGCACGATGGATAATAGCCTTTAGAGCAGACAAAGGAAGAGGATTCAATGAAAGAGCCTCTATTGAACCTTACCTAAAGAATAGGAAGATGAAAAAGTGAAGTCAGAAACTCAAATTATTTGATTTCTGACTTCTATGGTTGTATTATGGCTATATTATAAATCATTGCAGGTTATATGTGTTATAATTGTGCTGCATAACCCTTACATATTTTGAACTATATTCTTGAATTGTGTTCTTGAATTGTATTCTTGAATTGTGTTTTGAGCAAGCTGTTGCTGTGCATTTATTATTTTATTTCTGTATACATTAGTGCATGTTATATGCATTATATTTGTGCTGTATAACTTTTATACATTTTATATTGAGCAAGTTGTTGCTGTGCTTTTATCATTTTACTTCTGCATTTTTACCTCTGCTTTTATTTTTGCATTTTTGTATAAATATTTAAATTAGGCACATGACCATGTAAGAAGTGTTCTGATTGGTAATGACACATTTTGAAATATTTAAAGGTAGTATATAAGGAAAGAAAATGTGTGTTTGTTCTTAAAGGTCTGAGGAAGCTATCTAGCAAAAGCGCTTACCGTTTTTATGTCTCTCAAATAAATGAACTGTGAGTTGTGAATTTTACACAGACTGGACTTGTTACTTGGATAAATCCTTCTGTTTGAAGAATATATGCTGTTTGAATTTTTTCACCCAAAGGCCTGGTTGCCTCGTTGTAATCCTGAGTCTTGGTTTGACATTAATATTATTATTTTATTAAGTCGTGGTATGCAGTTCAAGTTTCTGTGCATACATCTATGTAATCTAGCTATACAGATTTATCTCTATTGGTGTTGCAAGGATGTTTATTAACATATATGTTCAATACTTTTAAATTGGGAGAGAGACTTTGCTAGGTCCTATACTTGGACTCCTATGGGTTGCAGCTGGAACAGTGATATATCATGCTAATGACATGGTCATGTCCACAAACAACTCTTCTACAGCAGTAGCTAAAATTTAAACTTTAAAAATATTCCTCCAGCCTGTCCTTTTGGCTTTATGGCAAGCAGCTAGTGCTGGGCATATGTATAACAAAATCCCATGCTCTTTGATATTCTAGGTAAGAGCTTATTAATCCAATCGGGATGGGATATCAGCCCCCCCCCCGGGCACCACACTAGAAACAGTACATACATAAATACCAGGTGTGTTGCTAGATTCCTCACATTCCTTCTGTGAAAACAATCAACATATTCAATACAACAATCTCTGTAGAGCTCAAAGGTTGTTTTCTAGCAGCATTTTTTTTACCAAAAAAGCATATCATACCCTTGGTGAAGGTATCTTATTACCATTTTTTTTAAATGAGCTCCCAGTGATGATATGTTCAAATGCCAACTAACCAAGTTCTACTTCAGATCCTTAAATAAAATAGACCACTTCTTGGTGCATGGTAAGAAAGTGAATATCAGCATTATTACCCATTATACAATTCTTTCTCTAAAACGTGCACGCTGATTGGCCAGCCCAACCAGCATGCCCGTTGTAAATCCCTCAATATACTAACGGAAAAAGGTCCGGTCGCCCGGACTTTTTCCGTTAGTATAAAACACTGTCTCGCTATGTTAAAAGAGTTCAACATAGCGATAAAGGTTTAAAAAAAGCAAACCAGATCTCCGTTGCTTTTTTTAAAGCTGTCTCGCTATGTTAAACTCATTTAACATAGCGACACAGTGTGTAAAAAGCAACGAAGATCTTGCGATCTCCGTTGCTTTTTTTTTTAAACCTGTCTCGCTATATTAAATGGGTTTAACATAGCGAGACAGCTTTAAAATAAGTAACGGAGATCTCCGTTGCTTATTTTAAAGCTGTCTCGCTATGTTAAACCCATTTAACATAGCGAAACAGTAAAAAGCAATGGAGATCTTGCATTCTCCGTTGCTTTTGCCAACAGCTCTGATGTACTGCGTAGGCATGCGCAGTACATCAGAACTGCCGCGGAATACCAGACAGCTGTGGAAGGGCAGCAAAGAGGCATTATACAATGCCATTATTTAAGAAAAGTAATTATTTATTTTCTTAAATAATGTCATTGTATAATAGCAATAACCCACTTCTGGGTGTGGGTAATGCGGGATTTAACCACGGTTGTCTTTGTTTGGTCCCTCGGACTTCGCCCTCGGGACCAAACCATGCCAACCATGGTTAAATCCCGCATTACCCACACCTAGGCGTGGGTTATTGCTATATTAGCTGCAAGAGCATCTACACTCTTCCCACATCTCCAAACAAAGTCTCAACCTTAACTATTGAGCACATTGAAAATCATTTCAGTTGCTCAGTTCCTAGCAAAATCCTTCCATTCAAACTGTCATAAAAGTCTTAAAATCCCTAACTTCTAAATTATTGGACCTGTGCCTGAACCATTTGTCTTACATAATTCCTGTCCTTTAAACTACCAACAGTTCATGCAAGTAAGGCCAGGTGCACAGCAAAAAAACACTTGATATATACCAACACATGAGCCAGCACTCCTCACACTGGTGAATGGATAAATAAATAGCAGAATTCCTTACTAAGCAAACATAGCTTTATTCTACCACAACAGCATACTGGTTTTGGCTTAGTTAGCCTTCATCAGTGCTTCAGTGAAGCACTGATGAAGGCTAAATAATCCACCAGTGGAGGCAGGAATAGAAAACGATAGCACAACTAATACTTTATTAGATACGTGTACCTGATGAAACAACCTTCTGGCACTAAGTTCTCATTGCAGTTTAAATTCCTATATCAGTACATAGTGAACTTTTCCTGATCAACAAACACTAATGAATAAAGAAATAAATAAACAAAATATGTGGACATGTTCTCCCTAACTGGTAAATGACCAGTGCATGATTCTGTATAATATGTACCCAGAAGAATTGCTAACCATAATGAGGTGAGAGATACAGAGCTAAAATGTATCAGACGGTATTAGTCCTTACATATACTAATGAAAATGGTAGCGCACAGCCGAATAAAAGTGATACATTATGACCTATTCTGCTAATTAATATACAAATTGGAGAACATTCCCAGCTACTTGTATTATAAGTAGAATGCAAAGTTTTAACTGCATATGGCAACTCTTCTGCACTTGAATAAATGAAACTCAGGTTTATATTTAACAATGACTATATACAGAATAGCATATTTGTCTGATCTCCTAGATTAATGTTCAAAGAGTTATACATTTACTGCTTAAATTCTGGCATATGCCTCTGACAAATGGTAAGATCTGCAAGCTCTGCTCATGTGCACCCAGTACGTCTAACTCAGACATCTTTTTATTGTGAATGGATTTTCTCAGTATTTAGTGAATCATCTTGTCTGTCTATAGTATAAGAAACTGATTTACAATGTTTTAAATAATTTCAAACAAGAAGTTATAAAAAGCAACAAAGTATTCATGATATTGTCATCAGCAGTCAAGTTAAAAAAAGAAAAAAAAAATAAAGTCTAGGTAGCACTGAAAGCCCTTTTGCATATCATTCCTAAATTGTTATACCGATTTACTTATTGAAAATATTAGTCTATGAAGCTGGCTACTGAAAATACATATAATACTGTTGTATTCAAGTTATTTAAATAGGTAAATGGATAAATGGACAGACAGATAGATAGACAGATTAGATAGATATATAGATAGAAAGATAGATAGATAGATAGATAGATAGATAGATAGATAGATAGATAGATAGATAGATAGATAGATAGATAGTTAGATAGATAGATAGATAGATAGATAGATAGATAGATAGATAGATAGACAGGCAGAGACATAGTAGCAATTTCTAGAAACTGCTGAAACAGAATCCCTTATGTATAAAACATCTTCATGTTCTATATAGAATAACTCTTATGATACTGAGGAATCTGTAGTGTGTTTGCTTTACTTTATTGTATTTTGTTTTATTGTGTTAATTGAGTGAGTGGCATGTTCCTGTGACCTTTTTCTCTCATGACCTGGATTAGAAAAAGTAAAGACAAAACAATGAAGATATCAAACATATGTTCACTTAATACACTACTATATACAATGTTATTATAAAAATGAACTGATGAGGTGAAGAGGAGATAGGTCAATAATCAACAGTATAAAACAGAATAATTGATATGCAAAACTTTATACAGAAATGATACAATCAATGCATATCTATCCTGAACTACATGTAATAGTTACAACAGCTGTATTATACTTAATTAAATGTACAACACTGAATATACTATATTGACCTAAGTGTAATATTTACAATAGGATTGTGTAACATAGATGCCACATTTCAAAACATCAGCACAGTGGGGTGCTATTCATAGTCCCACAGTTCAAATATGCGCAAGGGTAATCAGTGAAGAGTGCCTCTACACTTTTATGTTAATAAACTAAGCACCACTGAATGGTGCTAATTATGGAAAAATAAAGAGCTGTGCAGAAACTCCCACAATATTTTCTACTATCTGATACATTGTAGAATGCATTGAAGTTATCTCATTATGTACAATGGTAGCCACATGAATGCATTTTTATTGTTTATCAGTGAGCGTGAGCCTACACAAGCCAGTACATACTATTAAAAATCACTTGAGGAAGCCAGCAGATAGGGCAACTGTTCAGAAGTAAATTTAAAAACTAGATGGTTTTATTTATTAAATGTAAGGGTGCTTTATGCAGACACCCTGACTGGCATTTTATAAGGTTGGAAATGGGAAGCTAGGAATGCTGGAAATGAGGGATAGAAAAGACAGGGTACACACAGAAGAAAGGCCTGGAAATGGCTTTGCTAGAGGAGGTGGGAGTAGAGGGGTGTATAATTTTTTTATGGGGGAATGATCCTTATTTTTCAAACTTATTTAAAAGTAAGCTTGGGAAGGAGCAAGGAAAGATGTAGGAGTGAGGCTTAGGGAATTGTTAAGGAAATGATGCAACATAAAAGATAGATAAGACAGATAGAAAAACTGCAGTGGGATCACATTGGTGGAGGACACAACAATATAGATGGCAGACAGGTACAGACCAAAGAAGGGGTGAGGGAGGGGGAGGAGGTGTGCAGCATAGGTGACACCCAGGTCCAGAGGACTTCATAAAATCTCCTGCCCGTGACAGACTTTCAATGTGGAACCCTAATGCTGTGTCAGTGGAGGTCTTCAGTGTCTCACTGGTTGCAGCTGACCAGGTCCGCAAGTCATTACTGGTTGCTTGGACCTGTCCACTGCCCACTCAACTGCTGCCTCTACCAGATCATGAAGCTCACAATGCTAGTGCTTCCACACACACTGGGTGGCCCACTGGGGTGAAGCCACCACCCTGACTTTGTGAGGATACACCTGGGAAGGCAGATGGAGTTGGCTAGTGTTTCCTAACCTGGGATGCATGCGGCTAGGCTGTCCCTGAGAACTGCGGACCTGTGTAAAAGGACCATAAAAGGGGAAAAAAACAGAGACAGAAAGATACAAAACATGGAGACAAGAATAAGTTATAAGTTGTCCAAATATGCCATCTCATTGACAGAAATGAATAGTCACTTACGAAATTACTCTGCCAACTACTACTATGTGCATTCTTTACAATCAACTATATCTGTGCAAAACATACTAATGGGAAAAGGTATGCCTCTTTAATTACTACTGTACTTTATTAATCAAAACTTAAATATGTATGACTGCTGTAATTATGTAAGAGAATACCTCATAGTTATAACTTTGGTTCTTTTTTCCCCATTATAAAATAAACACTGATGAAACATTGGTATTATTTTTAAACTAATAATACCTTATTGTTTATTATTCATGAAAACCTTCTGTCAGATCCTTTAACCTCTGCTGTGCCTGTGCATTGTTAGTAAATACCTTCTTTTTTTTTTAGTGATTTGTTTTCAAGCAGATCTCACTTCATGGAAGCCTACCCTAACTATGCATATCACTAGGCCTAGACTAGACAATACACTTGAATAGATAAAGAATTTTTTTTATCGTCAAAGGTATCAGTAACCATATCATCACTTGTTCCCTCACAGGGTCAGCACATTAATTAAACACTTTCACTGGGTAAGCACAACAGGCTGATGAGAACAAAATGGTTGTCAATGATGATGATGATGCTATAATGGTCATATATACGATACAGCCTGAGGACAGTGGCATGCAGTTACAAAGTGTACTGGAATGATCTCCAACTCTACAGCAGGTAGATAAGTCCATATGCAGTAATACGGGCACACACAAGCAACAGAATGACTGGTTTACCTTTACATGTGCATAATGCACATGAATGAAATACAAAAGTCCGAAAGGACTTTTTCAAGTTTTTGGAAAGCCAAACACAGAATGCATCGAATGTGCAATGAGCGAATGCACAGTAACGTTCGCTCATTGCAGATTCGGCATTTTTGGTGCGAGGTGCACTATAGTGGGGATCAGGAAGTGGACCCTTTCCCCAATGTAGTGGGATTTCGGAGTTAGAATAATAAAGTAGGGGGAGTGGGGGTGCAGGGGGGGGTGCAGCCCCCCTGCATTATGCTTTGTCTTTGAATTGAAGATCGAAAATCAGCAAATTTGGTTTTCGATTTGCTGATGTTCGAACTTCAGTGCAAAGCAGAATGCCGATTTTCATCATTCCGGTTCGCACAAAGGGCCGTTTGGAAGGTTGATTTTCAACCTTTCAAAGGTAAACTGAATGAGAATATAACATTACAACCAGAGAAGGGGGGATACAACATAGCTCAACTCCTGTCTCTTGTAAACATCCTGGACACTCTGAGGAAGATGGTATTATTTCAGAATTAGCAGTGCCAATTGTTCAAAGGTGTGACAGGTGAAGGCCTATTTCACAGTTACCTCCTTTACCATACAGACCTTGTCTATCCAGCAGCAGATGTGCTGTGACATAGTGCAGGCACAGGCCATTCCCACAGACAGATAAGTAGAAATGGTTCAAGTATTGCAAGGTACTTATGATGAATTTCATTAGTAAATATGACTGGTGGTTGCTAGGGACAGTACCTTGCTTATTCTCACATGCAGTATGATGGCACACACAGCATCCATGCCGTCCTCCATGTGAACACTTGAAAAGACTTACCAGACTCACAATGGAAGCAAAGGTGGACTTGGCTGAAGGACTGTCCACACATATGGCAGATATGTAGGTCAGACCCTAGATGATTCTCAAGAATGTGCTACGTAATATAGGGATAACATAATCCAAAACTAGGTAGGTAGGCATTGTCAGTTTTGCACAGTAAATGATACAACTTCTCAGATGAGGTCTCAGTCCCACAGAACTATGAGATCTGTATCTGTAGGGTCACTTGCATCTAGCACCTCAGCATTAAGGTCACATGGCAACACGTTCTCAGTCACTGGGAACACCACCCACACTGTACTTAGGGGTCCTTGAGTATAACACCTTAGATATATAATTAATATTGCAGACCACAGGGAGTTAAAGTCAGAAGTAACACATCTTTCAATTTTCAGGCATGGATATGAGTTCATTAGGCTAATGACCACCAGCACCTTTATAAGCGTAACCATATAACCCAATCCAATTGTGTCCCTGTGTATCATGGGCATTTATTAGGATGGGGAATGCTAGATAGGTGGTTGATAGAGTTTATGTGGTGGGTATGTTAATTTGGGCATTACTGTCTGCCATTGTGTATCAGAGACATAACAGCCAGGCCCAGGGTCAAGGTTATGCTTAAATAAGTTTAGGGATGGCCACTGCTTCATATGAATGAGGGACCTGTTCCAGAGCATGGGAATCCTCTGAAATACATCTCTTATTTATGCCACAATCAAAACTTAAGTCATTGGATATAATTGTTCTGATGCTGTTTGCTTTACAGATGTTGAAAGAGTTCAACAGAGTTGGATCCGAGGACGTATAGTTTACCAGGCATAGATCACCTTTCAGTAACCAGTAGGTTAGTGAGTATAAAGACTGGGCGTTAAGGTGATTATTGTATGACAATGTGTTTATATCCTGTATTCTCATGGTAAGGAACCTTTATAGGCATTCCAACTGTTACATATGTCTGATCAGGTACATGCTGAATTGGGCATTATACTCAATAATTGGTCTCATAAGAACCAAATAAAGTGGCACTATGACTTCCCTGGACTTGGATGCCATGCTCTTACTTATAAACCGGATGACACAGAATGATTTTCTTACCACCTCTGTCACATGTTGGTCAAAGGCCAGATCACTGTCTACATACTGTATGCTCCCAGATCCCTGACAATCAGGGCACTTAGGGCTGACTCATCAATGGAGTGATTAGCCTGGGTGATAGTTTTCCCACAAGGCACAATAATGCATTTCTTGTCATTGATATTTAATCCATGACTTTGACACCAGCCATTTGTGTTCTGGGGGGAATCTATGATAGTTCCCAATTAGCAGTAATCTGAGAACTTAGTCAGCCAAAGGCCCTTAACATTAGCCTTTACCTCAAAAAGTATATGACCAATAGGAGTACTCCTTGGGGAGAGCCATGAGATATCCCACTACTGACTGCTTTGTTAGGGAAGGTGGAATCACCAATCCTTACTTCCTCATTCCTGTCTGTAAGGTAACTGGCAATATAGCGAGTTATGTAAGGTGTGGATCCAAAACAGTGAGTTTATCAAATATACCTGAATTGGGTATTGTCCGCAGTGGTGCAGTGGTAGCATTGTTGCCTTACAGGAAGAGGTTTTCCCATTCGATTCTTGGCTGGAGTGCAGGGAGTGCCTTCTGTGTGGAGTCTGCATGTCCTCCCCGCGGTTTGTTGGGCATTCGAAAGACATGCATAAATGGGCGTGCCTTCGTTGAAGGTTGGACATTGAGCTGGCACATCGGTGTTTGTAAGGTTTCCTATCACTCCATCGAAAGTTCATTCCATCTAAAGTTCATTCCTTCGAAAGTTCATTACATCGACAAGCATTTTAGGTGGGGGGCTTCACCCCCCACACCCCCCATTGTGGGGGGCTGTGCCCCCCACACACCCCTAACTATATATATCAACTCCAGGGTCGCACAACATTGGGGTAGGGGGCAAATGCTTGTCGATGTAATGAACTTTCGATGGAATGAACTTTAGATGGAATGAACTTTCGATGGAGTGATAGGAAACCGTTTGTAAATATCTACTGCCAATCATTAATGAACCGGAGTTCCACTGTGGTGATCCCTAACCAGGAAAAGACAAAAGACAAACAACAACCTGAATTAGGTATTGTATCAAATGCCTTAGCCAGGTCAAGATTTTTATTTATTTTTTTATTTTACATTTGTTGACTGGGATAGTTTGACTGGATGCATGTCCATTTTCAGTGGAGGCCTGGGGAGAAAAGCTCCAAGGTAAGCAGTTACGTTTAAGATACAATATTTACAGTGGTTAGATACCTAAATAAGTTATAGAAGTTCCAGGGTTAGAGATAATCCCGAGAGTAGGTCAGGATTAAGTAACACAGGTAAGCTAAAATACTGTTTTTAACTCATTCAGTTAAGAATACAGATACAATATTTACAGTGGTTAAAAAAGTCATAGTTAAAATTAGGAAGAGCAACTCTCATAACGATAGGAGATCTCTATTTAAAATAAACAGGAAACTAAGAGGACTAATTAAGTCCAATAAGGCATCATTTCCTCCTCAGCCATTGCATTTGTGACCTTCTTAAAGAAGTCTACCAGGTATAGTCAGCATGACCTTTTCTTGACAAAGCCAAAGTGGGCTGTGTTCAATGTCTGAAAGGTGCCTATGTCTTTGTTAATCATTTCCATGATAATTTGTTACATGGCTTTGTGTATTACAGTAATCAGACTACTAGGACTGTAGTTTGCAGGGTTAGTTGATAGTACCTCTTGTGAAGCAGCATAAGCAATGTAGTCCTCATTATCATAGCATAAAGCCTGTTTTGTGGTTATAAATGAAAAGTAACTCAATTGGTCGTGATAGGTCATGTTTTAAGCTATTTAGTATGCATCCTGAGATGTTGTTTTGGGCCCATTGAGGCTGTGCTTTTGGGTCTAGTGAGCACCACCAGCCAAAAACCGCTCCATGTTACTAGTTGGGGGTCATGTTATAGGTATTTCATGGAGGGAGGCAGGGGGACTTGGGGGGTGAAATCTGAGATAAATTTATCAGTAAGGAAATTCACCATGTTGCTGTGCACAGTGAAGGTGGCACCATTGATCACCAGTTTGGCACAATGATGTAAGCTGCCTTTGAGGTTTTAGACATAGCTGTAAAAGGCATCGTGTTGTCTTTCTCTTATGAGGCTATCTTGACCTCTTAATTGGCCTTATTGGACTTAATTAGTCCTCTTAGTTTCCTGTTTATTTTAAAGAGAGAGCTCCTATCATTATGAGAGTTGCTCTTCCTAATTTCAACCATGACTTTTTTCCTTTTGTTACATGCCCTGATAATGTTAGAATTCCACCAGTGTGTTTGTTTTTAGTGATTGTTTTGGGCTTACTTCTAGAATGTACAGCAGCCAATATGCAGCCATTTACATGCTGTACAGGGTTTCTGTGAAAAATTCTACCTAGGCTGCAGTGAACTCAGGATTGGGAGAGGCATTGTATTTTGAAAAAAACTATCACTTGATAGGATGTAGTTTGCTTTGGAATAGTTCTTAACTGTTATGGGGTTTTCTTGGTTACTGAGTTGATTTTTATTTTAAGGTGACAGCTTTGTGGTCCAACCTCACAGGTAGGATGAAACACAGGGGGGGGGGGGGGGGCTTGTGGTGCTGCCTCATGTTGGTGAGTACCAGGTCCTGTATGTTTGAACCTCTGGTGGGTGTATGCACCATTTGGTCAAGGATATTTGTGTTAATAAAGTACTGGAATCATTGTTCCTGTGAGTATGAGGTAGTGTACATTTCCAACTCTATAGAGGAGAAGCTGAAGTCTCCCATGAGTAGGGGATTTGGTTTAATGGTGAGTGTCTTCAGTAGGTCAAGTTATGAGCTATGGGATTTTGGACATGTAGAAGGAGACCTGCACCTTGCTAAAATATGGCATGGCACATGTATATGGTGATTTGCACATGGATAAATTCCTGGGTGTTGCCCTACTTATGCAGGCAAGAGTTATTCAAAATTTAGAGTCCACAAACTACTGAACAATAAACAAACAGAGAACCACTGGAAAGACCCAAATTTCTGGAAATGAAGATGCACCAACACAAGTAGAATAACAATTTTACCTAGGTTTCGTCTTTAATGCACAGACTTCTTCAGAAAATAACATCTCTCAAACCCACTCCAACAATATATATTCACACAACTTTACACACCTCCACTTTCATTAACCAATTAAATTAATTAACTAGTTGAAGCTATATACATCTACACCTTAAAACTTATTATATAATACAAACTTTAAAAACTAATCTAATACACACTGTCACATGAATCTCAAAGGTTCACAATATTACATTACTTATATATATATATATATATATGTATATATATATATATATATATATATATATATATATATATATATATATATATATATACCTCAATGTCCTGAGATATAATATAATACCATACATCTCACCCCTCCATTTTAATGACATTAATTCCATTTGAAATTATATGAGTAAGATGTATCCCATTAAAACATACTTAAATCATCCTAAAATATGTTTTAATTTTAAAATAGGATTCATACTAATATTGTCATTGATACCCGGAAACACTG
>NC_056725.1:324042580-324082580 GCF_019279795.1 Protopterus annectens
TAGGTCTCCCTGGAGGTCTTTGAGGCGGCCCTCCCGGCCTGCCTCGACTACCTCCTCATGGTCTACTAGAAGCATCTCCGAAGCGGACATGGCTCGGATGATGCGAAGATTTTTACAGACCCAGATGCAGATGGGGATGCTCTTGCCTCCCCCCCCCTTGGGAGGGAGTGCAGCCCCCATTTTTGCCCTGATCTCTCCTTCTCCAACCCGTTATCGGGTCTCAGAGTTGTCAGATCTAGGCCCTTTCAGATCCGGGGATATGTTGGCGCCGACAGGGATAGTGTCTTCGACGCCGACTATACCTTCGAGCTTGTCGGATCCAAGCTCTCGGGGCCGAGGGTTGAGCATCGGATCTGAGGGGGTGGTTGTGTCTTCGGCGCCAATTGGAGCGGAGCACACCACTACCTCGGGTCCGATTGCTTCGGCTCCAACCCCGATCCTATCCTCAGAGCTGAGGAGGTTGCTTTCTCAGGCTGGTGACAGTGAATCTCCCTCGGCTTTTGAGGTGGTGGAGAGGGTACTGTCGAGGTCATCCAGGTCCCCGACCGGGCCTTCGGATCCACCCGTGCCCCCACTGTATCAGGGTCTGTCTTTGATCATCCGTCCATCTGGACAGCCTGCCCAAAGCCTCCAGTTAGTTCCTAGGGAGGAACACCACCCGGTGGACGAGCCCTCTTCAGACAGCCCCGCCGAAGAGGTGCCTCGGAAGCACCAGTGCAAAAGGAGGCACCTGGACTCCCTCCGAGTCCATTACCATGGATACGGATTTGGATGATACGGAGGGTTCCCCAAGGTCACCCCCCGAAGATGTCTCATTTGGAGACATCATAGAAATGCTGCATATAAGAGGGGGGTGGTCTGCCCAAAAGCCCTCCCTGGACGAGTCCATATTTCTGGAGGCCTTTGAGGCAGGCCCATCTACCTCCTGGGTGTCCCCCCCAGCCGAGCCCTTGGTGGACTTAATTACCACCAGGGCTTGGAAGGAGCCCGACACCGTGGAGCCTATCCCTAGATGCCCAGATAAGGTCCTCAGCCCTCCTTCTGATAGACCTTCTTGGTCCAAAGGTGCGCCAGTTGATGCTATGTTGGTGGCGGCGGCCACTAAGAAAGAACTTGCCCAAGAAAGTTCTTCGGTCCATCCGCCGGACAAGGAGTCCCGGGCTTTGGACCGTATTGGGAAGCGGATGTTTGCTTCAGCGACCTTTGCTATAAGGTTGCTGAACTACATGGCACACACCATCAGGCTACAGCGTGACTTAATTAAAGAATACGCTGCAGCCCCTCCGGAGTCCATGTCGGTCCGAGACAAAAAGATTTTTGAGACTCGAATGGCCACTCTAAAGTCCATATCAAATACATCTATGTGGCTTCTTTCCCATGCCACGGAAGGAGCCGCTAGAGCTAGCAGAGCGGGAGTAGTCTTGCGACGGCACTCCTGGCTCCACCTTTGTGACTTCACGGATCCCTTCAAGGCGTCCTTCGCGAACGCCCCTTACGATGGTTCAGCCTTATTTGGCTCATCAGTTCGTGACACGCTTGTCCAAAGCGAAAAGATGGGAAGACGCTGTCGGCCATCGGAGTCCGCTTCTCTAACCCCCAAAGATCCTTCTCCAGGAATCAGAGGGGGCAAAAGAAGCTGTGGTTCCATAAATCTCAGCATTCCCGTCACGCTGCAGACAACTCATCCTCTAGAGGCAGAGGAAGACAAGGTGGACGCTGGCCCAGAGGCAGAGGGGGCCCACGTAACTTCGGGTCTAGAGAACCTTTCTCGGAGGGACCCGTGCAACAGCCCTGAGGGCTTGCCCGACTGTCCCTCTCTGGAGGCAGTCGGGGGGCGATTATCGGAGCACCCGTCAAATTGGGAGTCCATTACAAATGATCGATGGGTGCTCCAGATAATATCCAGACGTTACACGATACCGTTCTCGCACCCCCCCAAACCCAAACATCTCCCCGATGTTCCACCCCATCAAAGGGAGTCTGCAACTCAAGAAATTTCAGAGTTGCTAAGAAAAAGAGCCATCCAGACCGTCCCCCCAGATCAATCCGGATTGGGTTATTACTCCAGGTTCTTCTTGGTGCCAAAGAAAACTGGGGACCTCAGACCCATCCTAGACCTCTCCTCCCTGAACCTGTTCATACCCAAAGAAAAGTTCCGGATGGTCACCCTCCAATCTATTCTCCCCCTTCTGCAGGAGAACGACTGGATGTGCTCGTTGGACCTCAAAGATGCGTACTACCATATACTAATGGACAGACGATCCAGGAGGATCCTCCGCTTCCGTCTAGGAACCAGTCATTATCAGTTCAGGGATCTTCCATTTGGCCTAACCTCAGCCCCCAGAGTGTTTACCAAAGTCATGGCAGTGGTTGCAGCCCACCTGAGACTCCAGAGCATTCAGGTATTCCCTTACCTGGACGATTGGCTCCTCACCGCCCCCAACAAGCATCTTCTGGTTACGACGAGAGATTACGCCCTATCTCTGTTTGGTCATTTGGGCATTTCAGTGAATCTAAAGAAATCCTGCCTGTGCCCCACTCAAGCCCTAGAATTCATAGGGGCCAGGTTGGATACTCAAATCTCCAGAGTGGTTCTGACATCGGTCAGGCTGAACAGTTTGTCTCGCCAAGTCTTGGACATTCTTCGGAGCCGCGCTCCTCCAGCAGAATTAGTCCTGAGGGCATTAGGGTCTATGTCGGCAGCAATCAGCCTCTCTCTCCATGCCCGTCTGCGAATGCGAGTGTTACAATGGACTCTCCAGGTCCAGTGGTCACTATCGGTCCATCCCTTGGAGATGCCGATTCCTCTGAGCAGGGCATGCAGGGACTCCCTACTTTGCTGGTTACAGGCTCGAGAACTCAAAGAAGTGAGACCCTTTGTGATTCCCCCAATCAAAGCCACGTTGACCACGGACGCTTCCTGCCTCAGGTGGGGTGGGCATTGCGCAGGCAAGTCTGTCCAAGGCACGTGGACTTCTCTAGAGACTGCATTGCATATCAACGTCCTAGAGATGAGGGCAGTGCTGTTGGCGTTGCAGGCTCTCCATCACCTTCTACCTCTGGGGACTATTGCAATCTAGACAGACAACATGTCCGTTGTCTGGTATATAAACAAACAGGGAGGGATCAGGTCTTACCCCCTGTGTCGAGAAGCCATGAGAGTGTGGGAATGGGCTTTTTCCACCAAACGCTTTCTGATAGCAACGCACATTCCGGGGCGGTCCAACATGGTAGCAGACAGCTTAAGTCGGGTGTTTCTCAGCTCTTATGAGTGGTCTCTAAATCCCTCTGTCGCGAAGCAGATATTCCTTAAATGGGGTCAACCTTGCTGCAACCTTTTTGCCTCTCCCCTAAACTCAAAATGCAGCGATTACTTTGCGATAGTTCCCCCCAGAGGGGAATCCCCCAGGGACGCTCTGGTTCATGCTTGGCCACCCGGTCTCCTTTATGCATATCCTCCTCTACCTCTGATGACGAAATTCATCCAGAAAGCCTGTCGGTTGGGGAGCAAAGTGATTCTCATTGCCCCATTCTGGCCTTGACAAGTCTATTTCCCCTTTCTGCAGTCGCACAGTGTGGCCCCCCCATGGGTTCTGGATCCCAGACCAGACCTAATCTCGCATCCGACGAGATGCCACACTCCAAACCTGGTCAACCTCAAGCTCATGGCCTGGTTGATCCAGTTCCGTTAATGGCAAGGACTCCCGGTATCTCATCCCCGGTTAAGGCCATTCTGGTGGCAGGTCATAAGCCATCCACCAGAAAGCTCTACAACAGTAAATGGAAACGATTTTCCATCTGGGCAAAAGATAAAGACTTAGATCCCTTTACGGTTCCTATTCCCACTATCCTGGACTTCCTATCCCTCCTTTTTAGGCAGGGAGCTAGTGCGTCCACCATTAAAGTCCAACTTGCAGCCATCTCTCATTATCATGTGGGGGATGGCATAAATTCTTTGGCGTCAGCAAAGATATGCAAAACCTTCTTAAAAGGCGTATTTCTCTTAAAGCCTCCCATTAAGCTGGCTATTCCTCCATGGGATCTTACCTTGGTCTTACAAACATTAACAGGACCACCTTTCGAGCCGGCGGCCTCAGTGCCTTTAAAATACTTATCTTGGAAAACGGCCTTCTTGGTTGCTATTACCTCAGCCAAGTGGGTATCACAGTTGCAAGCTTTGTGCGTTAAGTATCCATACCTTATTTTTCACAAAGATAGGGTGGCCCTCAGGACTAATCCTTCTTTTCTACCTAAGGTAGCCACAGAGACTAATATTAATCAGTCTATTAATCTCCCTGTTTTCTTCCCGAGTTTCCAAAACAAAGGTGAATACATATTGCACAAATTGGATGTGCACAGACAACTACATTTTTACTTGCATAGGACTAAAGATTTTCGCAAGTCAGACCAGTTGTTTGTTTCTTATGCTAAGTAAGCTATGGGCAAACCAATTTCTAAGGTGACAGTGGCAAATTGGATCTCTCAATGTATTAGACAAGCATACATTTCAGCTGGGAAGCCAGCACTGATTGCCGTTCGGGCACATTCTACTAGATCTGCGGCTACCTCAACAGCTTTTTGGTCTAGAGTTCCGGTAGATGATATTTGTTCAGCAGCTACCTGGTCTTCTTCCCACATGTTCATTTCTCATTACAAGCTGGACATGATCTCCAGAAGTAGGGCTTCCTTTGGCTCCGCGGTGCTTTGGAATATCCTTCCATAGGGACCACCCAGGGCCTTTAAGTAAGCTGGGGACTCTGTCCCACAGGTTGCAGATCAAATGAAGTAACTACTTCAGATAAAGAAGTTATGTACTCACCATAACGTTCCATCTGAGTAGATACTTCATTTGTCTGCAACTGACCCCCCCCCCCCTGATATCCCCCGAACCTCGGTAATCTATTGTCCTTTGGAGAATTTCTTCTCCTTCTTTAGCTTATAGGGCAAAATAACTGATCTGAGGTAATGTGGTTGGTAGTAAGGGATTATGGGTAGGAGGAGGAGCTAGGAGCTCGGATCTTGAAGCTTGGAAAGCTGCCGGTTCGGATACGAGGTCGGATCCGACTCCCACAGGTTGCAGACAAATGAAGTATCTACTCAGATGGAACGTTATGGTGAGTACATAACTTCATTTTACCTAATATCACATCTAACTCCTCTAGTGCACATTGCAGTGTTTAGGATAAACCATTTTTTTTCATCTTACCTTAAGCATCTATTGCAAGACCACCAGTTATTGGAGAGCCCACATTCTGCCTCTCAGTAGTCATCTTGGGATTACTGCTTCTGTTTTCTCCTGGTGAGAGAAGGAGTGCAGTTACATTATTTCCTGGAAACTGCTGATCACCAGAAAGCTTAATAACTGCTTTATAGGTGACAGCTTGAAATCTGTGCTTATATTCTGATCCTGGTGAGAGTAGGAGCAGAGTGGATTGATTCCAGACTCTTTCTGGTTGGGGAGTGAGTGGCTTAACATACCTGATTGGTCTGGTTGCAATCTGAGGCATCTTCCAGAAAAAGGCTACAAGCCTGAAGACCCTTGCAACATCTGGAACAAGACTGTGGATCACCAAACAGGCTGTGGCCTGCTTTTCTTCTTGGGATTGGTGCTAACATTTTGCTTCTGGTGAGAGAAGAAGCAAAGGAGCATTGTATCCGAACAGAGTGAAGCTGTAGTAGCCAGGTAGTACCCATTCATGCGACTCCCCTCTTTTCATCATTCTTGACAAGCTCATTCTTTATTTTCACTAAGTACTGCTTGATTTCTTCCTTACTTTAGAATATCTGCCTAAATACTTCATCCTTAAATTTTCAGGGTCTATGTATTAGTTTTCCCTCAAGTGTTTGGCAGTGCTCTGTACAGACTCAGACACTTTGACTGACATTTTTCCTGTAAAAGGCTTCATTACTTTGAGCTCATATCCAGGCATGTCTAAAGGTCAGTTCCCTGTGCTTTCTCCTGTCAACCTGGTGAACCTGGGCATCCTGAGGCAATGTAGCAACTGCCTCATGTACACGGACAACTCTCTCCTCTTACTTACCAACACTATAAGTTTTGACAGATGCACATATATAGCCAAATTTGAAGCCAAGCACTCTCCAGCCAAGACTGGATTAGCCAGTCAAGAGGAGAAGGTTAAAATCTGCACCATACCACATTCAACACATAGCTCTCCAGAATTTACACTACCACAACCCTCACATAGTAACACAAAACACATACCTACTTTTGCGGAGGCTCTCAATAAAAATCTGACCAAACAACAGAGATCTCCAAGGCAGAAATGCAAACAACCACCACATCCCAGCAAGGACCATGAGACACATAGCTCACATAAACAGTGTGCCACTCAAACAGAGCCCATAAGGTAAAACAGCTTACCCAATACATAAGTCATAGGGGACTCAATAGTAAGGCACACTAATGTCCCACTCACTAGGCTGAATAAGTAAAAAGTTACGGTCAGCTGCCTGTCAGGTGCCAGGATTCGCCACATAACGCACGCACTTAGGTCACTCCACAACAGGTACAAATATGACTCTGTCATTGTCCATGTTGGTGTGAATGACCTGAGATGTACCTCTCTGGACTACATGAAAAGAGACATAGAAGAGCTCTTGATTCTTGTAGCCCAGTCAGGTATGACCCTAGCTCTGAGTAGCATCCTACCGTCACCCAGAATGATACCACGGTACAAGCAGAAAATTATTGACTTCAGCAATTGGCTAAGTTTCTGGTGTCATTCTAAGGGTATCCAGTATCTGTCTGCCTGGGATGACATGATCAACAGACCTTAATGCTTCGCCAGAGATAGCCTGAATACTGGCCAAGGCTCTTGCCACCCCTATAGTGCCTGTTTTAGGCAGTGTTCTGAAGACAAAATTACCACCATAACAGCTACAAACAAATGAAATCTGAGGGTTATGCTACTCAATGCTAGAAGTCTAAATCTCAAAATGCACTCACTCAAAGCACTCCTTAAAATGGAGAACACCAACATCTGTGCAATGACCGAGATCTGGTTCAAGTCTTTGGAGAGCACCCCGGCACTACCAGGCTATAATTCATACCACACCTTTCATCCCCTAAACCTGGACCGAAGCACTAAAGGCGGTGGTATCCCCATATTCATAAAGGATATGCACACCTCCAGACTAGTAGCCCAACATAACGCATCAGAGATACTTCAGATACATCTGTGAAAAAAATAACCTGAATGATGCAGCTTTGATGTTTGCAAATGCAAATACTGTGTTTTTTCGGTACATTGATTTTCACAAAAGTAAGCTTTACAGAACTAACTTCCAGTTTCATTCTCACTGCAGGTTTACTTATATGACCTTTATGTGACCTTTTGATTCTGTAACTTAAATATATATTGACTGACTAGTAAACTATAAGTGCTACATCTGCAACTGTGGTTCCTTTAAACATTATTCTAGCTTTACTCTGTCTTTAAATGTGCACCAAAACAAAAACTATATGCATGAAGAAATGTGCAACTATTTTGAATTGAACTGAAAAATACGTTTTAAATTAAAAGCTTGCAAAGGGTTACAGTATTTTCTTCTGAAAGACTAATCATTAGAGTTTTCTGCAACTACTTCACTCATTCTTTATACTTGTGGCACGTGTGTGCCCTGGAGACACATCACAGTCAAATGTGCTCATTAGCCTCGCATAAATACTGACCTCCATGATCTTTTAAACAAAATAAATGGAGCCTGAAACAAATTCAGTTATGGTTCAAGAGTGTACACTATGCAGTGAATGTGTACAAATGTAAAGCAAGGTTAATAAAGAAAACTACCCTTCAAAATGCCATTTAAGCCTTTGAAAGCACAAATAAAACAGATTTTTTTTGAGGAATAGAAAAATAAACTTGTAACAAAATTAGCACCTTAATAAGCATAATACGATCAATAAGTGAACCTATATAATCAGAAAACATGAACTGCAGAGCACAGATCTTAAACTTTCAGTTTCTTTTTCATTTCATTATTCATGCCAATTATACGTACATAGATTTGTCCACATTGTGTAGCCAGCAGCCACTGCAATAAAATGCAGTCTTAAATGCATGGATTGGTGCAGTCTGGAATGTTTTATGGAGATGCTAAAAGATCTGCTTGCTCTAAATATGAGATGCAAGTATGAAATTTACTGCAGCAATTGGACAATGGTAGGAAGAAGCCAGTAAAACATCATTAACGGAGAGTTGAATAATACAATGCTGAAATGAATCATGTGGAATACTCATTATGCCATGGCCAGCTGCAATATTCCAATCAGATATCAGAATAATAAATCATGTGGGTGTGGGGAAAGAAGGCTTGCTTAATACAGCCCTTTGAATAACGTAGGATATAAGCCTGTTGTAACAAAACCACACTAAGCACAATGAACTAAGATGTAGACAGAACTGTCAGTATAGAAAGCCAAGAACAACAGCAATGTTATGAGTGCTGGTCATAAGCATGACTTGATGGGACTGAACCATATAATTACAGAGTGCTTTCAAAAGGTAGGCATACATCAGGCTAGATAGGTGTACTAATAGTGCAATAAAAAGTTTTAGTAAAATTCCTAATGAAAGACACCTGTGATACAAATGTAAGTTCTGAATAATGTTTATAGTCTCCCTTTTCCTTAATAAAGTGATAGGAGATACAATAGCATTGAAATGACTTTGTGACTGGCTTGGCAGGATAATATGGGATGAACATTCTTGCTTTCAAAGAGAAAGGTAATAAATGTTTTGGAATATATAACAGTGGAATATCCCTATGCAATGTTTCAAATTATGTGAATAAAACATAATAGATTTTAAAAGCTGCCTTATCAAGTACTGTAAACTTGACACATCATTTCAGAGATTAGAAGCAGTGTGACTTATATGCCTGAGACCTAACTAATGTCATCACATTCAACATTCTGCAGATGTGGTTTAGTAAATCATTGAAGACTAAACTCAAATTTAGGTTTCTTATGAATAAATACAATCTTTAAATAACTTAGCAACTACCTAAAGAGCACATCATTTGGATCACTTAGCTTTTTATCATATGATACAAGCTTAGTCATTACACTTCTAGGTACTAGCTACATAATGTCCTACAGAAGTGGAATGGCTCGCCAGGTCTTATCTATATTTACTTGTATCTGTTGAATGTATTCTGCAAAAAAAAATCTTAAAATAAGGTGCTGGATCTAAAACAAAAGGTGTCTAAATGTTCAACACGGTTTGAACAATGAACATGTATGCAGTACAATCTACAACAAGGGCATTGCCACAGGTTACTCAGTTTATCCTAACAATAAACCATTGAAAGCTTATACTCTTAAGGTCTAATGATTGCACCAAGAGCCTTTTGATAAAATCATGTTCCACAGTTCAAAGAAATGGTCTTATCTCTAGAACCCTATGTGTTACTAAAGAAATGTAAATGAGAAACTGTTTAGCATACATTCATCTGTACTCTATTCATGTTCATTAGCCTCAGTCATAAACTGGGTTTTTTAGTCTCACAGAACAATGAAAATATTAGGTTTTGTAAATTTTGTAAGCAGTTTACAATAAATTGGCAACCACTCAGGACATTTTCATACTGCCAAGAGCATTCTGGTTATCCATCTGTGAACTTTCATATGATCCTAAGACGTTCTGTCTTTGCCACTTGTTTGTTGAGATATTTAAAATGACTATAAAAATGATGACAACATAAATAGTATATGTATAACATTTAATATTTCTTTAACTGCACTAGCAAAGATTAGGTATTGATGAAGTTGTGTTGCCTATAAATTATGATTTAAGATGTAATCATTCAATAGCTTGCATGTGGCATGTTTTTGCAATTAATTATGCATATATGTACAGGCAATTAAAGATGCCAATAGGCAAAACTAGGATGATCCTATATAAATTCTTGGAGGCATCACTAGGGTTGAATGACTTTAAAAGAAGCCCACAATTCATCAGAGAATCAACTACAATGAAAATATCCAACTTCCAGATTTAAGCCATTGATTGGCTGTCTTCCACAAAATGTACAAGATGTGCAAACTGCCTCATGCATGTCCACTGACTGACCAGCACAGGGATGTTTATGTCAATATAGTCCAATTGTTGCCAGGCAGCAAATTCCAAAATGCCATCTACAACCAAGATAAGGACTCTAGAACTAAATTCCTACCCATTTTCTGTTATTCACAATTATTTAAAAACAGCCTTCTCTCCATGCTTAAGCTTCACAAAAAAGTCACAAAGCCTTTTTCAACTGTTGTAGAAATCATCTAATGCAAATTACTTCTAGATAAAGTGTATCTACGATGTAAAATAATCGTGTTTATAGTCTCACTCTATTTTACTGGTTTCCTTGTGTACATATGCAAAAGTAACACTTGGGGAGAATCATGACCGTACTGTGATGTATTCTCCTCTGTGTACTCATCATGGCACCTTTTGGTATTCAGCAACTACACTAACATGGTGCTGCATAGTTTGAAGACATGCAGCACCATATAAGGAAGGTCCCAGAAGTATTCTGAATGCTAATGAGGTAGTCTAGGGGAGAGCCATATGCTAATTAGCCATGTGTTCTCTCTCACAGAGCCACATCCCAGAAGGCATCTACATGTTAAAAGATTCAAGAAAAATATCTTGACCGTGTAGATCGGCATGGCTGCCCCACCTTGTTGTGGTATTGAACACAGAAAAAAGGCTATGTTCAAATAGCCTGCTGTGATTCAGATCCATGGTATAATGATCAGGGGTGGAAAGCAACTACATACCAGGGATAACATGTCAGAGAAGCAAATTAATGGCACTGGCATTGTTGTGGATATTGAATGTAGGGCTAATCACTAGACACCAGGAATACATTTAACTTGTGCATTCATGGAACAGATATCACTACAAGGGTTGTGGGTAGGAAAATCACAAAACAACAGGGATTCTACAAAAGTGCCACAACAGCACAAAAACTATTATAGTGCTTGGGAAGGCAAGGGAGTGCATTAACCACCAGGACAACTACAAGTATGCTGTAATGGCACTTAAACTATTATGGTGATTGGGGGGGTAGAAGAAGCTTGGAGAGAAGATCGTTCAAGATGATGGGTACAGGGACTGTGTTTTGTGTGTGTGTGTGTGTGTGTGTGTGTGTGTGTGTGTGTGTGTGTGTGTGTGTGTGTGTGTGTGTGTGTGTGTGTGTGTGTGTGTGTGTGTGTGTGTGTGTGTGTGTGTGTGTGTGTGTGTGTGTGTGCGCGTGTTTAAATGTGCACTTGTGTGTATGTGGAAGTGACTGGGAGGGGAATGCAATGGCTACATGAATAGAACTTTACTACTGCAGCATGAAGATCACAGTAGTTTCTGCAATACAGAGACATAATACAATAGCTGATAATGAGGTATTTGCAGATTACATGTCTCTGAATCATAAACTACCTCGATGTGGGAGATGAGCCTGCTTAGTGTTAGCCAAAATCTAGGGCTTTAATGAATTCCTAGGATTGCTTTAATCGGAGAGTTGCCTTACCAGGTATGTAAATGAAAAAAGGTCAATATGACAAAGGTTAGTACTAGGCTAACTGCCCTTGTGAGCCATTTTAACCCTAGCCAGTTATCCGCTGTGAGATTCAAACCCTGTACTTTGTGTTTGTAAGGCAAACACCTTAACAATTAGGCCACCCTCCCAACATAAAGCCAATAAACTCAATAGGAAGCAAATGGTTCATGAATATTAAATAGGCTATGCACATTTTATTTATGAATAGTAATGAGAAGGCGGCATCTCGTCATAATAAATCAAAAGCAAAATTGTCCTCAATCTATTTCAAAATCACAAAAGGACATGTTGTCCTTCAGTAGTCCTAAACTAATTTTTCATTTTTAGTGTATTAGTACTACAAGTACTACAATACATTAAGAAATCCAAAAGAAGCTTAAAGTAAAAAGGCACTGCAACAATCTTTTGAACAAAATGACACTTGGGTTTATCACCTTGACTATTCTGTAACATTGGTCTTTGCACATTTCAATGCCATATTTTTTCATCTGTGAGAAGCACAACATATGGATGCTGCATTAATTCAACCACACAAATGCAATGTTGTAAAAACAATGTTTCTTTATCCCACACCCTTATTCAAGTGCAAAATGCTGCACTGTTTTTTTTTTTTCTGTTGTTGTTAACATGGCTGTCCTGCTATGGTTTGCATAGTTCATTGCTATACTCAATCACCTGCATAGACTACGCTATCAATAGGTTGCATCAAAACAGTTCACTTGTGAAAACAATATATTTTTTCCCGCTAAGTAAAAAATATGTCTGCTTCATCTCATAATCACTGTTTTAATTTAAATCACATAGAACCAGTTAACCTTGAATGTTTTATACTGCTGCTCTTTACTCATTGAAGGCCAGGATTCAGAAAAAAGCTACCGCCAGTAGTAAGCCCTACCATGGTTGACCAACCACATGTACAGTATATGCCCTTTCTGATTCAGAGACATGCCCACTGCAATGATTCTGCACAGTATGTACAATTATCACAGTGGGCCATCTCCCTGGCTGTGCTACATGCAAATGAGACATTCCAAAGGCATGACTAAGGCTAATTAACCATGCTCCTTCTCTCAGAAATACCTGTGGCAAGGGATTTCTGTAGCCAAGCATTTCAGAAAATCACTTCACTGCATAAAGTAACAGCGTTAGCTGCGTAATTTAGCATGCATCAAATGCTGCATTCCCCCTTTACTTCCAGTGGGAGAAACCTTGATGCAGGAAGTGTCTGCATGTTTAATGGAGAAGCAGTGGTGGGGTAGGGACTGAGTCATTATATTTGTGGCGAAATGGGTTCACTTTGAAGGGTTACAAATGCTATTTGATTAGTGTGTGTGTGTGTGTGTGTGTGTGTGTGTGTGTGTGTGTGTGTGTGTGTGTGTGTGTGTGTGTGTGTGTGTGTGTGTGTGTGTGTGTGTGTGTGTGTGTGTGTGTGTGTGTGTGTGTGTTTGTCTGTGTGTGTCTATGTGTGTCTTTGTGTCTGCACTCACATTTGTGTTTGTGTGTGTATGTTTCTGTCTGTCTGTCTGGGTGCTGATAGTAGGAGGTCAGTTATGGGATCAGTAGTGTGTATACAAGAATGTGTTTGTGTGGCATGTGAGTGTGCGTGTGTGTGTGTTATTTATATATACATACATATACATATATATATATATATATATATATATATATATATATATATATATATATATATACATATAGGTTCATAGAACCTGGGTATACAACAATTGCCTGAATAACATAAACATTAACAGCAAAAATACTGACACAAAAACACCTAATGTTCAAAATATTCACAGTCAAAAATACCTAAACACAGTATATTGACAAAACTGAAGTTACACCATGGAAGGGAGTATGCCCTTTACCCACTGTTGTGCAACCTTGGAGTTGGTATATACTAATTAGGAAGGGGGATTGGGTGTGCTTTCCCCCCTCCAAAAACATTGCGTACAGATGTTAGTAGGTTTTGTCAATATTTTGTGTTTAGATATTTTTGACTGTCAGTAGTTTGCATTTACCTACAATGGTCAAAAGATAATTACTAGCTGACCTAAACACTGATTGGCTAGCCTGCAACTCAAAAAACCCCACTAACCACATCAGCCTGTATGGTTTCTCTCAACTCATTCAAGAACCCACTAGAGTAGATAAAAAATCCCAAAAGGAATCAATACTAGACTGGACATTAGTAAACTACCCTGAACATAATTAGCAAAAGGTTGCCTACCAGATGGTCTTAGTGACCACCTCCCAACATTCTTCCTACAGAAACTTACAAACTTACCCAAACCTACAGTCTATAGATTAGTTAGAAATGATCGCAATGTTAATCCTCAAGATCTCAACACTACATTAAAAAAATGTAACTGGGAACCATTACGCACCCTGGACTTAGACCATGCAGTTGACTACTTTAATAGTACTCTTACTAACATCCTTGATTTAGTAGCCCCCATAAGAAAAATTACAGTTAAACTACATTATGCTCCATGGCTTAGTAAGTCCACTAGAGCCTTATTAAAGTCCAGAGATAAGGCATGGAAAATCTGGAAGAAAGATAACACTAGTCTAGCCAAACAAAACTATCAACAACTTAGGAATCAGGTCAAAAAACAAACAAAGCTCAATAAACAGAACTACTTTCTAGGTATCCAAAACAAACACTCTAACAACCCCCAAAAGTTCTGGCATGCAATTAACTCTTTATTAAAACCTGGTAAAACCACCACACCAGCTCCCACCTCCACCACAACAAATAGTGACAGCCTCCCAATTCAATCCTCACTTTACTGAATCCATTAAATCACTATTCACCCAACTATCCAAAAATAGCTATTAGTCCATGCCAAATAACAGCTCCTAACAACACACCTCCCTTTACACTCTCACCTGTCTCAACATCTACAATATAAAAATACCTCTTAAAACTTAAACCCACTACTCTTGCAGCAGATGGTATACCAGCTAATTTCCTAAAAATGGCTGCGGACTCCTTATCCTACCCAGTCTCAATCCTTATCAACCACTCCATACAGGAATCCTATATCCCTCAACTGTGGAAAATCTACTACATTATTCCCTATCATAAGGTGGAAATTCCTATGATTTCTCAAACTACCACCCCATTGCCATTCTGTCTCCTTTATCAAAGATACTTGAGAAATGCATACACTCTCAGGTCTTGCATTTCCTAAATACAAACAATCTCCTCTCCTCTACACAACATGGCTTCCAACCTCACCACAGCTCAACCACCGCTCTTCTCTCTTTCACAAATCTGGTTAACCAGCATAGAAACAACAACAGTTTTGTATCTGCTATATTCCTGGACCTCTCTAAAGCATTTGACATGGTTTCTCACTCCATGCTAATAGATACTCTAACCTCTTTATCCTTTGCCCCTGACACTATTGCATAGTTTAAAAAGTATCTATCAGACAGACAGCATTTTGGCAGGGTGTTTTATCACCTTTACTCCCAACCACCATTGGTGTACCCCAAGGTTCAATATTGGGTCCACTTCTTTTTTCTGTCTTCACCAATAATCTGCATACCTCTACCCTGCATGCCTCACTCATACAGTATGCAGATGATTCAACCCTAATCTGCTCAGCCCCATCTCTTACCACTCTATAGCACCTCACCCAAGAATCCTTTGCCTCAGTGGAAAGGTGGATCACTAATATCTAACTTATCTTAAATCCCAACAAAACTAAATTACTTCTATTTACCCTAAACAAATCAGAAACATCTCCACTCTCCTTCTCTATCTCCTCCAACAATAGGACTGCCATTTCACCCGCTCCCCATACCAAGCTCCTTGGCGTTGAAATAGATAACAACCTCCACTTTGACATCCATATCTCTCAAACTATTAAAAAGGTAACAAAAAATGGGTTCCCTATACAGACATAAAAACTTTCTGTCAGATCAGGCTCAAGTCACCCTAGCCCAAACCCACCTTCTTTTCACATTAATGTAAGCAGTACCAATTCTGACTTATGTTAGAAAATCTGACTTTGACAAACTTGAGTCTTGTTATAATAAAATCACCAAGTTTGCTAATAATTCCCCCTTTAGAACCCATCATTGTATACCTCTTAGGCAACTTCAGTGGCTTGAATTCCCACAGTTATTAACTTATTACTGACTATTCATAATATATGTTGTTGTCTTTCGGCTTTTCCCGGTTAGGGGTCGAACAGCGGAACTCTGGTCCGCTAATGATTGGCAGTAGATTTTGACGAACGCCGAGGTGCCAGCTCGATGTTCAACCTAAAAGATCCTGACAAAATTCCAGCTCTAAGGCAATTACTAACTCACTATACACCAAACGTTAACTTTGCTCTGCCAACAAATCACTCCTCTCTATCTCCTCAGACAACAACACAGCAGGTAAAGCTCTATTTTCACACAGTATAGCTAAAAGTTGGAATAACCCCCCCCCCCCGTGACTTCTGCATCAAATACCACACAATTCAAAAACTCCCTTAAGGCTCATCTTATAAGCTCATGGCTGTGCCCATGTGTTACATAATCCTAAAATATGTTACCGCCATCCTTTTCTTTCTCTCCTACTTCAGGCCCTCAGTAAGCATGGTATTGATAAATGGTATCCCTTGACATACAGTATTTTTGTTGTGATTTCTGTCCTTATCTTCACAACTAACAAAATGGATATATGTAATTATTGCTGATGAGAACTTTTTTACTGTTTTTTTTCTGTTTTTTTTACATTATGTATAATATCATTATTATTGTATTAATTAAGTGGAGCTTTTCTCCCCGGGCATCTGCTGTAAGTGGACCTCGTCCAGTCGGACCATCCTGGTCAGTAAATGTAAAATAAATAAATAAAATAAATAAGTTTAGGTATTTTTGACTGTCAGTATATATTAAACATTAGGTATTTTTGTGTCACTATTTTTGCCTTTGATATTTATGTTATTCAGGAAATGGTGATAGACCTATATATATATATATATATATATATATATATATATATATATATATATATATATATATATATATATGTAAGTGTGTGTGGGATAATCAATGAAGTGCTGCCAACTGAAAACTGCAACTTTTGCCTACTACAGCTAGTAAGGGTGCAGGGACTGTTTCTGAATGCTAGTTGAATATGTAGTCATTCTGCCACTCAAAACTTACAGTCAAGAAAAATACAGTATCAGCAGACTGTATTAATTTTAAATTAAATATGCAAATCTCTGTTTGTAAGAGGACCACTATTAAAACCTAAATGCCTAAAACTTAGTGACCTACATCACCAAAAACTAATGCCCAAAACACACAAGGACAAACATGGGCAAACAATTATATTGTAAACATTTTTCCCTTGGGGGCACCTCCTTTTCACCTCTGCCAATGTCCTCAAAGCTGTATATACCAAAATAAAGTAATCCCTTCTGCTTTAGGTATAGAAATTGCACTGGCAATAATTTTCAGTGAAAAACAATTATTGTTATCCACTTGCCCAGCATGTTACATCTCAGGCATCCGATGCTTGTGGAGCAGTAATTTGGTGATGTGTATAGAAGCACTTGTGAAAGTATCATAACTTCTCAAGAGTAAAATACTATAGGCTTCTTTCCTGTGAGTCTTTCTTTACACATTCATTTTTCTATATATTAAGTATTTCTACTAACAGTTTACTTCATCCCTTCTCTACAATATGTTTACTGTGTCTAGGCAGCCATTATCATTTCTTGCAGGTGAATCCATGTTTCCATTCTTTCTCTGCTGTCTTCCATTTTTCCTAGTCACTTGATTTCTTATTAATGCCTGTATCACAATGTCAGCACTGAAATCATTAGTTTTCTTCTTTGTGTAAGATATCAAGAGCATTTTATAATCCATACTGTTGACTGGTGTGGGTTATAGAAGCCCGCTTCCCAACCTCTCTCATGTGTGCTAACCCTAATCTTATCCATGCCCCTAACTCCAGTACTACACATTACATTACTGGAATCCCTTTCTCTAACAGTACCACTATTCAGATAATGATTGATTTTGTTTTTTTTTTACCTGTGGTTTACTGATAAAGTTGTTTTTTTTAGTGGGAGAGAATTACTCAGTGTTTTGTTGATTCCTTCTTAGTAGTATTCACTGCTCTGTGGATCCTCTGTCTCTTTTTTTCTATAACTTGAGGTTCAATCTTTTGCGTTTTCAAACTTTCATGATATATTTATGTGTGTGTGTGTGTGTGTGTGTGTGTGTGTACATGTGTGTGAGTGTGTGTTTATGTGTGAGTGTGTGTGTGTGTGTGTGTGTGTGTGTGTGTGTGTGTGTGTGTGTGTGTGTGTGTGTGTGTGTGCTATATTATATATATGCATATATAAATATCAGGCTTGCATCATGAATGCTTACACTTCACACTAAGCCATTGTGTTAAGCTTGCACATGCAAGAGCTCTGTTTGGTATTCATTAAGTAACTCTGCATATCACGCCCACTCTCAAAACAAGGGTATGTGACAGAATATGCTAATGAGGGCATAAATCGCTGAAATGCATTGCTCACGATAAAAATGATACTACTGGAGAAAGGTAGTTCCGCGAATAAAAAATGTATCAGCAGCAATAAAATATACGAAGGAACAAAGCACTGCTTAAAAGCAGAAGAACAATTTTAATATTCAGTTTAATGTCCGTTTAAGTTTCTTGTGCTTTTTTAACTGTGATTGGTTCCTTCATATATTTTATTGCTACTGAAATGCAATGTATTCAAGCAATCTAAGATGGTGGAGCTGATGTATAAAGTCTGTGTGGACATGCGTGCTCCCTTTTGGCCTAAATGTCAGTACATTGTTGGAACACAGCCACAAAAGCACTTAGACAAAAATATTAGGGGTTGCTACTGCCGATTATGACATCATTAATCTGTATGTACAACAGGCTTTACTACAAGGTGCTGCTGTTGATGACATCATTAACCTGTATGTATAACAGGCTTTAATACAAGGTGCTGCTGCTGATGATGGCATCATTAACCTGTATGTGCAACAGGCTTTAATACAAGGTGCTGCTGCTGATGACATCATTAATCTGTATGTATAACAGGCTTTAATACAAGGTGCTGCTGCTGATGATGACATCATTAACCTGTATGTATAACAGGCTTTAATACAAGGTGCTGCTGCTGCTGATGGCATCATTAACCTGTATGTATAACAGGCTTTACTACAAGGTGCTGCTGCTTTTCAGCCTAAAAGGAAAACAGTGTTCAGACCACATTTGACTTCCCATGGACTGCATGATACAGAAATTTCCGAGCAATACAGGATAGACAGGGATACACTACAGGAAATATGTATCTTCTGCTGTCCTCACCTGATGCCTTAGGGAAATTATGTAGAACCCATCACAGTGAAAACCAAGTTACGTGTAGCATTATGTGTATTAGCTGCAGGTCCTTTTTAGAGACCCACTGGAGATATATTATGTGTGTCAGAAGCTTCAGTCTCTAGAATATTACATCAATTTTTAAATGCAATGCTACTGCATGTAAGGGATTATATCTGGTTTCCAAATACACCAGAGGCAAGAGTAACAACCATAGAAATATTCTATGCCATAGCTTTCTTCCCTGAGGTTCTGTGGGCTATAGTCTGCACACATATAGAAAATAATAGCACCACCTGGTGGACTGGAAAGGAGGTACAGCAACAAATAAGGCTACCACTCTGTCAAATATTAGAAGGTCTTTTATGCCCAAAAGATCATCTACAACGTGTGCTCAGGTTGGATAGGAGTGATTTTCCACAAGGGATTCCAGAGGGGGATGCAGGCTATGCATTGGAGCATTTGCTCATGACACATATGAGAAATCCACACAATCATACCAGGGAAGGATATACTGATAAACGACAAAGAAAATCCAAAACTTTCTTCAGTTGAGTGTTTAGAAACAAAATATACAAAGATAACACCACAAAAGTAACTGAAAATAGCTGGAGAACCTACATGATATTAAATTTATTGTGAAGAAGATCTCAGTGTGGGTCAAAAATGCTAAAAAAACTTATTAAAGTGTCATTTAGGTTCTTCTGCTAGTTTCAGTTTTTTATTTATTTTTTGAAGTGTTATCTTTGTAAAGTATACAACAATGCCCATGTGTTAGAAAAATATGTATTAGTAATATGCATTAAGTAGTCGAGGTTTAAAAGGTAATACATTTATTCTGTTCACAGTGCATGAATCTGCACAGCTATTAGAAACTTAGCAAGAAGCATTTGATTTCTGCTAATGTCAGCAAATAACAAGAAGTGTTTCATTTCTACTAGTGTCATGAGACTTAACAAAGAGTTATTGATTTTCTGCTTATGCCATGAGAAAATACACAGCTGTTAGAAGCTTTGATAAGTAGCACAATGGATGCTTGAAAGTATAAAGCTTGAATCTAGGCAAAATGTAACACATATATTAGAACTGCACAACTGAAGAATTGAAAGTTTGTGGTGGGCTAAAATAAGCCCCAAGGCCAGGTTGTTTTTCTCAAATGTTTTGTAAATCAGCAGTTATTCTCAACTAGTCAGTAATTAGTCTAGTAACATTTTCTGTAGAACAATACAGAAATCTGTGTCTAACTACGTCAGCAATAGAAGTAACATTTCTGTGTAACATGGAAAGAACTGTATAAAAATGCCATACTAATTATTAATGTCCAGACAAATCATTCTGCCTGCATGCTTTGTCTCCTTGCTGCAAGTTAATAAAGGGTGCCATACTTGAACCTTACGTGAATTGGTCTTTGAAGTTTTTTCCTTTGACAGATTGGTCCTTCGGACCGGAACCCTCTCTTCACCTCGGATCAGACGGGCCAGGTGGTTGAAACCGTATGGGGAAGAAACCAAATCGGTTCTTCTTATTTGAAAAGCCCTCCGACTGAATTGTTGTAAAAAAGAGGCCAGACACTTTCTGATCTGCGACTGAAAGACGGGTCTCTGCGAATCAGGTGATCAATCACGTAGGCTCAGGTAAGGTGACTCAACTTTTTCCTGTTTTCTGTTTTAGATCAGGGACTAGATTTGTATTGTTTTTGTCAAGACTGTATTTTTGCTTACAAGTCAGGGACAGAAAGGATTACTGTCTTGTCATAGATCAGGAGAAACAGAATAAGTAGGCAGTCATTCTGAAGAGACTATAACAAAATCAGTGGTACCACATTAAAAATAAGAGTAGTTACGTAACGATCAAAAAGGGTAGAACAAAATGGGTAATAATTGCACAAAAAGACCCCAAAATCTGCTGTTAACAAAAAACGCAAAATACATGCAGTCGCAGCGCACCGACAATATTAAATATTATTCAAAATGGGTTAATAAATATGAATTTGACGGAAAATTAGAAAAATCCTCGCTTATCAAACTTGACAAACAGCTCAAAACCGATTCCAAAGGTCGGGTAAAAAAGCAACGCAAATTAGGAATTCCTCAGGCACACAGGTGGATTGAGGAAGTAAACCGTAGGGAACAAAAGAACAAAAATTCGAAAGCAATGTTTTTAGACAAGGAGGACAATAACTTAGTAATAGCATCAGCACATCCGCCTCCCTTACCAGAATATGAAGCAAGTGAACAGGTTAGTCCACCCCCATGATATCCTGTGGTCACTGAAGAAAGAGGCATTATGAAAATAAAACCGTATATTAGAGATCCCATCGGGACCAGGTCTCGAACAAGTGCAGGTAACTCAAATGAAGGCATCGAATTATATCAAATGGTTAAGAATTCACGATCTATGAGTGAAGAAGAAATATGCCCACTTATAGAAGTACCCAACCCTCAGGCAGGTCAGGACAATCACGACCCAACTATTTTAGTGTATAGACCTTGGACTCCGGAAGATATCCGGAAAGCCACTGAGGGAATTCCCCATCCGAAAGTTAATTTTAGAAAATTCTCAGAAGATTTGCAAGGAATGAGGCTGAGTTATAACCTAAATGGAGAAGAGGTAGAAAAAGTAGTTAGACAAATTGTGGGGCCAGATTGGCACAGTGACGCTGCACAAAGACCCCTCCCATATAGCAGCACAGAATTAGACAACAGAGTAAAAGGTCTTACAGACTGCATCTCTGAAAAATGGAAGCCTAGGGCAGACTGGACTTGCATTAATCAATGCATCCAACAAGAAGGTGAAACTATTGACCGGTATTATGCCAGACTATTAGAATGTTTTAATAACCACTGTGGAATGCAGGTTCCTGAAGATCAAACACAAGATTCCCCATATGAACAGCAGTTAAAGAATGCATTTTTAAAGGGCAGTATTGCACCTATAAGCAGTTTTATTACAAAACACATGATAGACCATCGTACACGCAGGTTACAGTCATTACTTGAATATGCTAGGCATGCCGAAAGGCATTTTAATAGCAAAAAGAAAAAGAAAGCTCAAGTATTTTCTGTAGAAGATGGAGCAGAAGTTTATGTAGTACAGTCTGGGAAAAAGGGCAAGAAAAATGCACAGGGAAACAAACAATCTGATCAACAATCAGAGGACTTTGAAGGGCGAAAGAAAAGAGGTGAATGTTTTAAATGCGGTAAAAAGGGACACTTGGCAAAGGATTGCAGGAAAAACAAGAAGGCAAACACGGAAGACAAGGAGGGTGAGGACTGACTATATGGTAGTCAGGAATCACTAGAAGGGGATAGCGAAGAAAGGACAAATGAGAGTGTGATAGAGGGAGCAGAGGATGTGACAGAAGAGATAGAGGAAGTGCAAGAAGTTAGTGACAATGAAGAAAATGAAATATTAGACCTAGCTTTATTGAGCTTGGAGCTCTATTTAGCAGACACGAAACCAGAAGTTACACTCTTGTTAGAAGGAAGGGAAGACAAATTCTTGTGTGACTCAGGGGCATCACGAACCCTGATACATCCCTCCAAACTGCCAGAAAACACAGAGTCACCTGATTACATACTGGTAAAAGCAGCTAATGGACAACTGTATCGGGAGCCTCTCTTTCATAATATTGCAATAACTGATCCAGTTTCAGGATTGACTCAGAAAAGCAAAATTGTTGTTTCTGCAAAATGCCCAGTAAACCTCTTGGGCAGAGACCTCATGCAACTATTTGGTATAGCAGTAGTCCCAACCATGCAGGGTATGGAAGCACAGTGACAAATTGATACCTTTGCAGTGCAATCGGAGGGTAAAATGTTTTATTGGTACAGCCAGGACTTGGTTACGACTGGTCCAGGGACTGTGACCGAAGAATTAATGAATGTAGCCATCAGCAAGTTCCCCTCCCATGACATCGATAAGCAACACCTGTTGCACTGTACCCTGTATTATTATAACACACCAGGACCTGACAAGGAATATGAGCAAGAATTGTTTAAAAATCATGCAAACAGATTGATATTGCGTAACCTGTACTGGGACACAGAAAGGAACAGTGGAGCCAGCTGTTCATTGCCCCAGGAGTTCTTTACACTTTATAAACCTAATCGATTACCACATGTTAGCTTAGCCAAGAACAAAAATATAGAATGGGCAGACCTAGGAGAAAAAGTCACGAGATGGGAGAAACAGACAGAATTAGAACTATCAGAACAGGGAATACAAATACAGAAGTTGAATTGGATAACTCAGACCCACCCAGCCGTACACTTGCAGTCTAGCAAGGACAGCTGATTAGCACTCCTATTAAAGGAGGAAGAGAATGCCTTACAGAATATACCAGAAACTCTTTGGTCAACAGGAAAGTCAGATGAAGGACTTATTCGTACAGCAGGACCAGTTACTATCATGCCAAAATCAGCATTTAGACCACAGAAAAGACAGTATCCCTTAAGAAAAGATGCAGAGGCAGGGATAAAGCCTATTATAGCAGCCTTACTTAAAGGAGGAATACTGATAGAATCTCCCGATTCACCATGTAATACACCCTTATTTCCAGTTAAAAAAGCAAATGGAGAATGGCGTATGGTCCAAGATTTACAAGCTGTAAATGATGCAGTAATACCAAGGGGACCTATGGTGTCAGACTCACACACCCTGTTGAATGATTTAAAACCTCAACAGAAGTATTTTTCTGTGGTAGACATTAGCAATGCATTCTTTTTGATACCGATACACCCTGACAGCCAGTATTGGTTTGCATTCACATTTCAGGGGAAAAGGTATACATATACGCAACTACCACAGGGGTACTGTGAAAGTCCAACAATATTCTCACAAGAAATGGCAAGCAACTTGGCGGGATTCACCCCACCAAGAGGCAGTCAGATTTTACTTTATGTTGATGACATCTTGCTGGCGGCCCCCACCCAGCAAGATTGTAGAGAAGATACCATAGCGCTATTACGATTCTTAGCCGCTGAAGGACATAAGGTAAATAAAAATAAACTGCAACTTTGGAAAAAACAAGTCAAATACTTGGGATATGTAATATCCAAGGAAGGTAAAACATTAGATGAGGACAGAAAAGTAGCAATATTGCAAGCACCAAAACCCACTACCAAGAAGGAAATGATGTCCTTCTTGGGTACAACTAATTTTTGCCGGAGCTGGATTCCAAACTATGCTTTGGAATCTGCACCTCTGACTGACCTCATATATAAGAATATGGCAGCACAGGATTTGTTACAATGGACACCAGAAGCAGAATCTGCTGTCTGCAAACTGAAGCAGTTAATAGCATCCTCATTAGTTCTAGGATTACCAAACTACCATAAACGTTTTTTCCAAACTGTAGATTATAAGCAAGGTTATATGACATCAGTGTTAACACAACAGCATGGGGATAAGCAACGCCCCATTGCTTACTATTCATCACAACTAGACCCGGTGGCACGGTCCTTACCCCACTGTGTACAAGCAGTAGTTGCAGCTGCAATGGCAGTAGAAGCTTCGGCCTCAGTAGTCTTATTCCACCCTCTCACTTTGAGAGTGCCTCATGCAGTCACGATTATTTTACTACAAGAAAAGGTGGCATATCTTTCCCCTGCTAGGCATCTTTCCTGTATGACTATATTGTTGAGCCAAGCTTACATGACAATTGAGCGATGCATGACTTTGAACCCTTCTACTCTGCTCCCAACCCCTGCAGATGGCACACCACACCGCTGCCTGCAGGTAATTGAGCAAAAGACACTACCTAGAAAAGATCTCATGGATGTCCCCTTGGATTATGCTGAGGTGGCATACTACATGGATGGTCCGTGCAAAAGGGGTCCTGCAGGACAGAACCTAGTAGGATATGCAGTAGTTTCTGACACTGAGATTATAGAAGCAAAACCTTTGCCACACAACTTATCTACACAGGCAGCAGAAATGATTGCCTTGACACGGGCATGTACCTTAGCAAAGGGTAAACATGTAAACATTTTTACTGACAGCCAGTACGCTTTTTCTACTGTACATGTTTTTGCGCAACAGTGGAAAAACCGGGGAATGATAACATCCACTGGCAAACCTATAAATCATACAGAGTTTATTTTAGATCTTTTAGAATCTATTCAATTACCTCAGAAAGTAGCCATTTGTAAATGCACAGCTCACACCAAGCAACAAGATAGGATTTCAAAAGGTAATGCGAGAGCTGATACAGCTGCAAAACAAGCAGCTTCTGAAGTATTTCTTTTAAATGAGGAACTACAACCCTCTGAGATTTTAGACTTAGAAATGCTAAAAACAATGCAGACACTCACTACGCAAGCTGATAAACAAAGATGGGTAAAACGAGGAGCAATTCTCGAAAAGGGGCTGTACATCTCTAAAGAAGGGAAACCAATACTACCATCTAATTTGTTTAGATATGCAGCTTTGTTGAGCCATGGGCAGTGCCATGTCTCAACAGGGGGGATGATACAGCTGGTGAACCAGGTGTTCACAACGTACGGATTTACAAACTACTCTAAAAAATTTTGTTTGACGTGTCAAATTTGCAACAAACATCATGCACAAGGGGCGTTAAAGCCCAAGCAAGGGAGTTTTCCTACACCACCATATCTGTTTCACACTATCTGTATGGATTTCATAGAATTGAACAAATGTGAAAATAAGAAGTATTGTCTTGTCATTGTAGATATGTTTTCCAGATGGGTGGAAGCCTTTCCAACCAAAAATCCAGATGCAGCCACGGTAGCAAAAGTACTTGTCAAAGAAATCATCCCTAGATTCGGCATTCCGGAAAGGATCTACAGTGACAATGGTACACACTTTGTAAACCAAACCATACAGCAGTTAAGTAAGCATTTTGGTATTTCTTTAAAAAAATCATTGTGCATAACATCCGTAATCTGCAGGGCTAGTTGAAAGGCATAATGGTATATTAAAGAACAAATTGAGAAAGTTAATAGCTGAGACAGGAAATAATTGGCTGTATTGTTTGCCCCTGGTGCTGTTGAGCATGAGAACTGTTCTGACTGCAAAAGTATTGACTCCTTTTGAAAAACTATTTGGAAGGGCTTATTATACACCCCAGTGGAAACTTCTCATGTCCTCAGACCAGGAAGCTGATTTTACACTAGCTGAATATATGAAGAAAGTCATGAATTCTAAACATTTGTTGCAGTCAAATTCTGTTTCAGATAAAGAACAAACCAAAACATCGGAAGTGGCAGTGATCCCCGGGGAGTGGGTGTGGGTGAAGAATATAAAGAAGAAGAATTGGTCATCATCAAGGTGGGAAGGTCCATACCAGGTGCTTCTTTCGACACCCACTGCAGTCAAGATAGCAGAGCAAGCTTCGTGGAGCCACCTGACGCACTGTAAACTAGTTAAAAACTTTGAACTGGACAAAAATCTTACCTCTCCATCGGGGCCCTCAGCACAAAGTCTGGCTACAAAGGGGGGTCAGATCAATAGGACTGATCCGTCTCAACCCCAGTGAAGAAACCATTGGTGCTGAAGGTCCTATTAGGGCAGAGAGTAAGAACACATGTCTGAAATAAAGATGACAGGATCCAGTAAGATCCAGATGTACCTATTCGGAAGAGTGGGAGAAAACAGGAATGCAGAACAACAGTTTCCTCAGAAGTATTGCACAATCATCCTGTTGACTGTACTAGTGACAATAATCTTTTTGTTGTGGCCATTTCTTTCCCAGCCACACAAACTGAACTGAATAAGCGTGGAGAGTTGCGCGTAGAGTGGCACCCAAACTTCAACACTTACCAGGCAATCAAATATGTGTATGCTGAGACCTTCAATGTTTCAAATTGCTGGATTTGCACAGCTTTGCCAACAGTATATGGGGGGTTATTCTTAACTTCAGCCCCCCTAGGAGCCAACAAGACCTGGGAAAACTTAGTCTATGATACATCAGATGTCGCATCACAAGATAAAGTAGCATTGCACTTGTCTGTTCGACAGCAGGGGACTGTGTGTTTTTACAAAAATGATACAGTTCAGGTGGGTTGGAGCAGTTGCAATGTGACTGTTCCCTATAGATGCTACAATAGAACTGACAACACAGGTTCCTATTGCAACACAAGCTATGATTCATTTTTTGAACTGATGCATAGGACAACTGATGAAGTAAAACATAATGCTGACCTCTATAAACAACTGATTATAATTGACAAAAAAATGTTTCATCCAGAGCCAGGACATAGTAAAGTTAGTACCAAAGTAGAAGATTGCTACTTTGTATGTGGTAGGAAAGCATTTAAGTGGTTACCTGAGAATTGGTCCGGCAGTTGTTATTTGGGGTACCTGGTTCCTGGCCATACGACACACAGCAGTTTTACCTCAGGGGAAAATTCAGAATGTTCAACGAGAAATCAAGAAACCTGTCAACCCAGTGGGGCAAATCAATGCGGGCTGGAAAAATCATCATGCTGTGAACCTAGGGAAAAATGGACTGTCACATATGGACTTGGGTGATACCATCATCTCGTGGGCAGGTGTATTGCTAGCATATGGAGCAACTAAATCAATCTGGGAACTGAGAAAACTGTCTAAACTTCTCAAAATAATGAGCAATGCAACCTTTTCTGCTCTAGAATTGGTGACTGATGAACTGACTGCCATGAGAACTGTAGTGCTTCAAAACTGCATGGCTCTTGACTTCACCCTAGCGGAGGTACTTGTGCTTTAATCCAGGAGGAGTGCTTTTCATATATTTCTGACTACAAACACGAGATAGACAATCACCTTGAGGTAATTCAGCAGATGTCAGCTATGACCAAGCCAGGACCAAATCCATTGATGGACTTTTTCCAGAGATTGTTTGGGGGGGGCAGTATCCTAATGAACATCCTGATTGCCATCTGTGTAGGAATGATCCTGCTGGTGGTATGTGTGTGCTGCAGCATCCCCTGCATGAAAAGACTGAGTAAAGACTTTATAGACATGTCAGTTTCAGAAACCTTATACCAAGGTGCTGAACTTGAAGAATTGTTGAAAAATTGAAAATGCTTTCATAAGTTTAAACTGAATGACTCTCTTAACTGCAAATCCTGAGTAGGAAGAAGTTAGGGGAAGAAAAAAAACAGTTTATGCTTATTTTGAAAGTAGAATAAAAGTATTAAAAGGGGCGAAATGTTAGAAAAATATGTATTAGTAATATGCATTAAGCATTCGAGGTTTAAAAGGGTTAATACATTTATTCTGTTCACACTGCATGAATCTGCACAGCTATTAGAAACTTAACAAGAAACATTTGATTTCTGCTAATGTCAGCAAATAACAAGAAGTGTTTCATTTCTACTAGTGTCATGAGACTTACCAAAGAGTTATTGATTTTCTGTTTATGCCATGAGAAAGTACACAGCTGTTAGAAGCTTTGATAAGGAGCACAATGGATGCTTGAAAGTATAAATCATAGTCAGCATTACTTGTACCTAAGCTAGAAATGTACCTTGAATCTAAGCAAAATGTAACACATATATTAGAACTGCACAAGTGAAGAATTGAAAGTTTGTGGTGGGCTAAAATAAGCCCCCAAGGCCAGGTTGTTTTTCTCAAATGTTTTGTAAATCAGCATTTATTCTCAACTAGTCAGCAATTAGTCTAGTAACATTTTCTGTAGAACAATACAGAAAGCTGTGTCTAACTGCGTCAGCAATAGAAGTTATATTTCTGTGTAACATGGAAAGAACTGTATAAAAATGCCATACTAATTATTAATGTCCAGACAAATCATTATGTCTGCATGCTTTGTCTCCTTGCTGCAAGTTAATAAAGGGTGCCATACTTGAACCTTACGTGAATTGGTCTTTGAAGTTTTTTCCTTTGACACTATGCTTAAACTAGAAATTTATAGAATATTTATTCAGCATGCTCCAATCAAGATTCTGGTGTCTAGATACATTAGGTAGTGTCTTGCAGTATTAACTAGCCACCTTAGCCAAAGTAGTCTGTGCCATGGTGCAAAATATAATTGTCAATAAACTGTTAAAGTAAGGACAAGGAGTGCAGGTTCCAGTATCACAGGCAGATCTTGAATATATAGATGAAGAGCCAGAGGAAGAACTAGAGCAGCCATGGGTGATCCTTGCAGACATGGGTGTGCACAATATGCCATGACTCTGGCTAAGAGGCAGGGGACAGTGAGATCCAGAAGTTTCACCCTCAGCATTTCATACCCAGCTATGTTTCACCCCCAGAATGTTCACCCCCATGCATTTTGCCCCAGGATATTTTGACCCCCAACATTTCACCCCTGGGTACTTTTCATCCCCACACCCTGCAGTTTTTGCCCATAGAAATTCATTGGATTCCAGAATGTTTTTTTTTTGTGACCAGACCCTTTCTTTCAGCATAAACAATTTTTTTCTGTACTAAAGTTCAGCTGTGATGTTGAACTTCTTATAGGTTTTTAAACAATGGCATATTCAGATGAACAAAGGAAGCAAATTGCTGGGGATGTTGACTGATTTGCTGTGATGCTGAACCTCATAATCATGTTTTTGTTGGCCTTTCAGCATAATAATGTTTCTCTGAAACCTAGTAAACATGTTTTTATTAAAATTTGCCTGACCCAGCATTGACCTCCTCTTTGCAAGTCTTTGTTCATCTGAAAATGCCATTATCTAAAAGCTATACAAAGAGGTTCAGCATCACAGCGAATTAGTCAATATCCACAACAATTTGCTTCCTTTGTTCACCTAATTATGCCATTGTCTAAAATCCTGCATAAAGAGGTTCAACATCACAGCAAATCAGACATCTGCAGCAATTTGTTTCCTTTAACTATAAATTCAGTTATCTCATATCATGAGAAGAAGTTGGTCTATGAGAATCACATTTACCTATTTTCAAAATGAATGGCTGACAATGTCCACGCCATCTGGGTGTGTAAAAAATGGTCAACTTAAAAGGGACATGTATGGACCAGAAAAATCGAAGGCGAATTTGTGAAAGTTGTCAATCCCCACAACCATGCAGTACTAGCAGCAAGACCCGAAGCAGGCCAACTCATCAACGAAGTAATTGCCAGGGCAAGAAAAACATGGGAGATCCCACAACAGATCCTCACAGAAGTAATTTGAGGAGCCCATGCCAATGTTGGAGTGCTTCTCCTGAGGAAAGAGTCACCAGATTTGATCAGCAAGATAACTTGGTGACAGCCCAAAGTTGCTTCAAATCATTGGTCGACTTGTTATCCCGCAGGAGTTCAAGAAGATCAGTGTTGATGGCGTCCAGCAGTGGTTCCGTCTACATGATTCAATTAGACTCTTACTTAAACTTTAAACAATTTAATTGTGCATAATTATTGTAAATTAAAAAAAATGAACAAGCACAGGAATCTATCTAGTTCCAACCTCACCACCATAGCTGTCCTTAGGCATAGGCCAACTAGGTGGCCACCTAGGGTGCCGCTCTAGCATGGGTGCTTTTCTAGTAATCTGGATGGTATAGATAGGCCAAGATGGGGGCACCAGGTGGTGCTGGGAGTGTACTGTGGAAACATTTTGCCTAGGGTACAAGTTGACCAAAGGCCAGCCCTGATAACCACCATGAGAGTTGAGGAAAAAATAAAAAAAAGACAAACTACTGGTCTTAAAATTTTGTTGATGAGCTCAGTCACAAAAAATTCCAAACATAATGAAACCCAGGCAGTGTTCCAAAACAACAAAGCTTTATTCATAACAGACAAGTGATCCTCAATCATTTTCTTTCTTTCATTTCACTAGTTTTGTTACATCAAAAATGATATAATGATGGAAAAACTACATAAGTCAACTAAAGATTTAACACTTAGAGGTTATCATTCACCATTGGTTAATCAATGTCTAGACAATGCTAAAATTAGGCATTTGACAAACAATAGACCTGAATTCTCTGCAACAGAAACTTGTAATAAAAGTACCAAGCTAGATAAGGGACATAGATGTTTGCTCAGTTTTAATTCTAACACAGCTACAATGCAGAGCATAATTAGTAACTATTGGCCAATAGTCCAACAATTACTGGACTTTGCCAACAGTGAGACGAATACCCTTAAATTTGGAAATAAGAGGTACCCAAATTGCCTTTGTTATAAAACACTGGCAAAAACTGTAATCACTATCAGTATTTCCAGTGGATACATTTAAGTGCCATAACTGTGTCTACTGCATTGAACTGTACACTGGTAAGTGCTGCTGAGAAAGTTTTAACTTGCAATTAAAGTTTTATTCGATTACTTGTGGTACCTAGTTGTTTTTTTTACTTTTTAGTTTTTAACTTTTACTAACATGAAAATTATTGTAAACTTTCTTTCCTTTCACTATTTTTTCCTGCTCATAGACCTTTTTACTAGCCTGAAATGTTTGCTTCTTCATGTCAGTATGATTTAATTTTATAATTTTGTATGGCAATTTTATTCTGTCCAATTCTGTCCTGGAATTTCTAAAACCTTTTGGTGCTTCACACCAATTTCAAGAGCTACCTGTATTTTTAAAAATCATTGATATTAGTCTGTAATACTTAAATTTTTTTTGAGTATTTTGCCTTAAATAACAAAAACAATGTGGCACGTCCCACCAGCTAAGTCATTAAACTGATAATTTTTGTAATGTTTGTCATCTTTTTTCTTTGGTTTTCTTAATAAAACTGCATGTTTTTTTTACTTTAACTTAGAATTGAGATTTTTAAATGGCAGCAATTGTTTTTGGTACCAGTTTTAAATGGAACTATATATTTTTCCATCACCTTATCAAAACCCTGGGTCTGCTACTATCTACTTTATTTTTACTTTATTTTTTTGTATTCTTATTCAGGAAATGAAGACAACCAAATTTTGATTTTTGGAACAAGAGACAATCTCCATCTGCTGCCATGAAGAGAAGTGTGGTTCACTGATGGAAATTTTATATTTCACCATCCTTGTTCCAGCAACTTTACACAATCCATGCAATCCACAGTGGCCTTTTTGTTCCAGTGGTCTATGCCTTTCTGCCAGACAAGATCCATTGAACATACCAGCAGCTGATATAAGAACTGAAGAACATGCATCCTGGACTCCGGCTGCAAAAAACTGATGATGGATTTTGAACAACCCACAATCCAGGCATTTGGTAATGAATTACCCAACACTGAGAAGCCAGATTGCTTCTTCCACGAGGCTTCAGAATGAGGGACTGAAGGTGCAGTACAAGGTGACCACAGATTTGCCCATTGGATCTGCATGATACCAGCCCTTGCCTTTCTCCCACCAGAGAGTGCTGTGCAATCATTCGAAGAGTTGCTGGAAAATCCTGACTTTGCTCAAGAAGCACTACCCACTGCGAATTACTTCAGAGAAACCTATATCAGCAGAATGAATCATGAAGATATCAAGCTCTGCTGTTTCTAGTTCAACTTTGGAATGTGTATCCACGAACATTGAATGATCAACATCAAACGAACAAAGAAATCCAGGGATGGCACCGCAGCTTTCAAGAAATGTTTGGTACTCATTTACCAAACATTTACCGGCCCATCAACTGCCTGAAATGTCAGCAAGGGATGCACAATTTTGAAATCACTCAAATCAGAGCCAGAAATACTGCCAATACAAGGAACAAGAAATATTCCACAGTTTCAGCAAGGATACAAATACATTGTACAAAACATGGGCAACTGAAATTTGGTTGACTATCTCTGAGGTATTGCCTACAATTTCAAATTCTTGTTGCAGCTTATTGTGATTTTTGTGCTTGTCTTGTTTTGACTTTTTATTTGATTGTTCTGTTTTTACTACACGTATCTTTTGACTGTTGTGATTTTTTTTTTATTGAGATTTTGGACTTTTTGGACGACAAGAAACATTTCATTCTATGTGGCTTTACTATAACTGGGTCAGAAAAATGCCATAAAATAGCAAAAGATGTAAAATAAGCACGATGAAATAAAAATTACATAACATAATTTACTGGGGTGAAAATTCTGGGGCAGGGGTGAAACATACCTGGGGTAAAATGGTGGGGGCAAACATTCCAGGTGAAATGTACCAGGGGCAAAATGTCGGGGGTGAAATGTCAGGGTTGAAACTTCCTAGAACCAGGACGGCACACACACTCTCACTACTAAAGTAAAAGCCTAGCCACTATGCATATTCAAAAATTAAAAATAATATCTGCAGAATTTCTTAACCTTTACTTACCCATACAATGGCTGTGTTCTGTAAGTATCAGAGTCAGGCCCCAAAGACATATATTGCAGGAGCAATATTAACAAGGAAAGTATTGAACCTTTAAAAAAAGAGATATAAAAATAAATACTCTCATGGAACCATTGTGTGTTATTAAAATGAAACATGGCTCAAATCTACACTAATGTCAGCTGTAACTCATGACTAATATATGCAATATACATATATGACTGCTCAGTACTTAGCATCATATATTACAGCTGCCCAATGTAGATACTCCAATAGTGACCAGGACAATTTTAGCATCATTTGCACAAGATTCTAAGAAAGCAATAATTACTAAATTATAGGACTGCATTATTAAGAATAAAACACAAATACAATGAGGTTCAAGAAGTACATAAATCATTTAGAAATGAACTGGAGAAACAACAACAAAAAAACAGTTTCTGTGATACATTCCATTAGATTGAGCATCTGAGTAAGAATGTATTATATGTACTCTTTGCTTCAGACATAGGCAACCCTAAATCACAAAGAAATGTTTAATGTGCAGGGCACAGTTATCATCACTTACACAGGGCGGTAGTGTAGGGTTGTTACAGGAGGCCAAGCCTGACACTAAAGAAATTAATGCGTGGAAGTGGGAAAGGAGCTGATCAGCAACTATTCATTGTCATGGCCAGTAGCAACACATTTATATCATTCATATATAATGTTCATACATGTGTGTGCATACGTGTGCATGTGTGTGTATGAGGTAGGATCCCCCTCCAAAAATAAATAAATAAATAAAAGCAATGACAAAACTCTTTAAAGATGAGAGGAGTATGTCTATAATACAACATTAACACAATATATTAATTAAAATATATGAAGTTAAACATTTTTACCATTTAGGATAACCTTTGGTTGATGTCGGCATAGATCACAGGCTTAGCACATTTGTTGGACTTCAATGTAACCTTGTAATCGCTACTTCTTATATAACAGTTTTTATAATGTTTTTATATTCTCAGGGAAATGCTGCTATAAAGCCAGGTAACATTACCCGAGCTTATTAAATAGAAATAAATGCTATATATGCTACAGGAATAACAATGTACAAACTGCAGACATTACCCTACGCTTTGTAAAATGTAAGCACTCATTAATGTTTAAAAAATCATTTTAAATAAACATGACACACATTAACAGAATGTGTACGAAAATACACAAACAACTGCAATCAGATCAGTGGAATAGTAGTATTGATGCATATGAATCCAGTCTCCCATGCTATGATACAAGTGCCTTACCAACAAGATGAGCTTATATAGTGCAAATTCACCCCTGTGAGCACTGTGAACATGCATACCAGGTGTCCACTCATTATCATTCATGAATCACACAATCTGCATGAGGTGCTCGACAGGGAAATATGGAATGAGGACCTACACTATATTGTGCACATACTGTAGCAGTACAAGAAAGAGTACTGAGAAGTACGAATGATTAGTCTTACTGCAGGAATAATTAAGTGTTTCAAACTCCTGCCACTTTGATGTACTTTTACTGCAGGTGCGTCAGGCAGAATAGAGAAACAAAAATCAGGGGTTACATTGAGTGATGTGGCAGATGACCTTTATAACAGCTCTATTCCTTAATGCTTATGACCCAAATGTGCCTCTGAGTAAAAAGCAGTCTGCAATTTATATGAAGTGAATAATAGTTAAATATACAAATATGCATTAAAATGACTCCAAATGACATTGCATTTATGTTAGAAAAACATAAACAGAGAATGATGCTCACAATGAAACAGAAGACAACTGTGGTATTGAAAACATTTGTTACTATTATGTCAGAAATTATTTGCTTAACTGTTGCAAATTTCCCATTCATCTACATATCTACTGGAAAATTACAAAGGAAAACAGAGAAAATGCTTATCTTTGGGGTTTTAACATGAAGTGAACCAGTGTCATGTCTTAAGTATATGTTATCCACTTTCTCTTTTTCATATTGACTGTGTCTGTGTCAAATAGTGAAAATAACCTGAAATGTGTTATGTTAATGCCATAGATTAAGATCTGGACATGGTGCTGTTTATGTGAAAGTTGTTTTATTTAAACTGCATATGTCCATGTTATAAGGCTACACATCTGAGAAAACATTACTAATATAAATTTTAAAATCCTTTTATTTGTTTATTTACTTTTGGTGTCATACTTTGTGCACTGCTCAGCACTGAGCACTGTTGAGTGTCAGCAGTTACTAGCAATGAATAATGATTCACTTCCCAAAGCAAAATCTTAAATTCTCGTTTGGAATACCATCAGTAGCTCAAATGATCCAGGCACTATTGCCCTACCATCTGCATTCTGGACAGTACTGAATGAAAAAAAATGCAACTATCAATTACCTATATCTCTGGCACAAGCTTTAAATACCTTAATTTGGGGTCAGCATCAGAGATGAGATAATGTCAGGCTCAAATCGAGATTTATGATACTTTTTCTAAAGGGGACAGATCAAGTATTGTCACACATTTCTGTATATGAATTGAACAACCTATGTTTGTGTTATACATAATAAATATGTTACCTGTTGCCTTAGTGAGATGCTGCTACAAATGTTTTGTGTTGAAAATTCAACTATTTTTATTATTAATAAAATTTAATATGTATGATATAAATTATGACAGCTTATAAAGTGTGATAACAAAAAATCAGTAACATCAGGAAATTGGAAATATGTTTAATACAAGCTGAATTACTTATCCATCACTCCAAAGTATTATTATCTGTATTTATTGTGTCAGAAATGAGCTATTGCCATCTGTGGTATGTCCTCTTTCTCAACAATTGCCATTATATAAAGGTCTGATGATGTGTAACAGAATTGCAAGTTATGACTTGGCAAGCAGATGCTAAAAAGATGAATGTATCAGGTTAATTGCTCATTGCTAGCTATAAAGTATAATTGGTTTATTTTTAGTTTCATACACACACTAACACACACACACACACACACACACACACACACACACACACACACACACACACACACACACACACACACAAAATTATTTTTTTCTTTTGCATTTGCAAGCTGCCTAGCAGTGTGCACTGAAGCTTCATGGCTGAAGGCAAAAAAACCAAAACTTGAATTCTGAGCTGCCCTCAGTAGCATACATGAGCCTAGTGCTACTGCACTGCTGTCAGAACACTGAGCATTGTTGAGTAAAGAAAATGCAGCTGTCAGCTGCCTGTCTGTGCGGCACAAAATATGATTGCATTGAGTGTGGAGAGAAAGCACAGTGATACAGAGTCTGAATCCAGTTCACAGATAATTTTACTGGGGGGTTAGAATACATTTTCTTTCCTGATGTAAAATCAAATACAAACAAGAATTACAAACATGTTTGGCAACATGACTATCATTAATAATTTCTACATAATTCAAATAATATGTGTGTGAATTATGATAAACATAGCTATGATAATAGGTAATGTAAAACTCACTGACATAGGTACAATGTGAACAATATGCAATTAAAATGACTATGACTCATCACATATAATTATGTGTGCATGACATTATATCATGTAATGTATGTATGGAACCTACTGCAACATGTATAACTTAGGTCATGCAACTCCATGTGTATGAAATGTGCTTACAACCAAAAAATGTCTTTTAAATAGTCCTCCAGTAACATGAATAGTTAAAATTTGCACATGTACAGGTGTTTGTAAAGTACATCTCATTCATGTTAACATTTGTCTACCTCAGCTTGCAACTTAAAAAAAGATGTTTTCCTGTGAATTGGCATTTAATATGCAATATTTATCATTTTAGCCTTCTATTTTCTAGTGGGCTTGATTCCCGGGTGGTATTAGTCAATCTTTGTATTGTGTGTGTCCCAACAACCCATTATGACACAATTCATAATATTTTATATTCAAACAACGATTCTAACAACAATATTGTAAAATTTAATTATTCAACACTGAAATATGTGTAAATAGGGTAAGCATCACACATGGGCAAGTCTCACTGCCATATTTCACACCTTTGTTGTTTTTTTTTTTTTTCAAGGAATTATTCCCAATGTCATTGTCAAGACATTTATCTACCTTCACTTGTGCAAATACAGCTGTCAAGGTTGTGTATCATTAAGCACAGACTAGTACATGTGAGATATGAATTGACCACCAGTTTAGACACATAGTTCTAGGTGTCTTTCAAAGCACTTGGCAGGCAAAGGTGAGGATGGTGCTCCATTAAGAGTCCAAAGGTGGTGTGAAGAGGAGTCCAAGATCTTTGTAGCACTCTTTGTCAGGTGATACAGCTGTAGGCTTCTGCAGGGGAACTATACTTGGTGTCAGTAAAAGAATGAGGCTTGGAATGGCTTGGCAAAGGCTGTCTGCAGTTCAACTGGCATTCCCCACACTGGGGAGCAATGTTATCACCATTGCAGGGACATGTAGAGGTGCAAGAAGGACCTCCTGAGCTGACAGAGCACAAATTTAAGACCACAACCATCCCAAGCTGTGTAAATATAGTGTACCATCACCAGTCAGTGATATAGCGTGGATTCTGCAGCCAATAGATTTATTCATTACACTTCTATTTCTTGTTTTTTATGTTCTGTACAACTGCTAAAACTATTTTCCTGAACAAGGAGGTGTATCAGGAGAGAATGACTTACCTGAGGAAGGCACAGGGTAAGAATGCATGAGGTATGTGTACAAGTCAGCTCATGCTTTTTAGGGCATCATTCCATATAAGCTTGAGCAGACATATCTGACATTTATATCTGGGAAACATGCCTGTTCCAATAGTACTTGATGATTGCATTAGGCAATGTGTACATCAGCTTAGCTGTTTGCGGGTCCAAATCCCTACATCAGAAATTAGTTTTTATTACAATGTAGTATTTATAAATAATTACTACAATATTAAATGACATTAAAAATTAAATTTTTGCACTAGATTTATTGACTTGGGTGGTATATATCCAATATGCCATAATCAAATAACTGTTTCCTTTTTATGTATAAGAGATTGATTTATTTTATGGGAAATTAATGCCTTCACATCATATCTGGAAGTGGCAAAGGTGAACATAGTTATGAGTCATATTTGTTTATGTATTGAAATAAAACTGTGACATGGTATTGATCTTATTATCTCTGTTTTGTCTTCCTCAACCCTATCTATTTCTCTCGCTCTTTTTTTTTTTTTTTTTTTGGTGAATACTTTGCTGCCATAACTGCTGCTATAACATAAATGACCATTAGCACTTGGAACTAGACTGACCACAGGGGATCGGACCACCATACCTGCACAGGTGGCTGCAGTGGCACCACTACAGGCAGCACAGACACCCAGTACATCTGTGCCACAACCTGCCAACATTGTCTCCACAGTTCCTGCTCTACCTGCTCCTGCTGTGTTGGGTAGCTCTGCCATGGTTGCTGATGCTGTGGTACCTGCAGGGAGTATTACTGGAGATAGCAATTTTGTCATTAGTCAGGAGCTTATAGGACTGGTGGAGGACATTGTGGAGACGTGTCTCAGTACCTGAATTGGCAGAGTAGAAAAGGTCCTTTGATGAATGGTAAAATTGATGTCATGTCCACTGGCCCAGGGAACTGAGACAGGAGAAAGTGATGGCAGTTCTGAAGGAGAAGTCTAAGTTCTCACTGTTCTCTAGCTGGATGTGGATGTCCCCTACCTATTCCTAACCATGGTGTTCCCCAACCTTTTGTGCTCATCATCATCCCTGTATGTCTTGCATGTCCTGTATGTCTGCATTTGCTACCTAACTTAACCAACCTACCTTCCCCAACAGTCTTCACTCTCCAAGAAAAAAATAAAAACTACCAGACCTCCTTATTCTTAAGCACCTTCCCCAATGGTCCTCACTCTCCAAAAAAAAAAAAAAAAAAAAACACAGTTGATTTGATCCAATTAGCTATAGAACATTATTCTGCTGTTGTCTCCCACCTGTGATGTTCTGACTCTCCAAGTCCATTAAATCCCATTTACATGTCTACATTTAGGTTAGGAAGAAGTGGATAGCTATGATGCTCTCCCACCACCATCCTGACATTCCTATTGTCTTTCCCCTGTGTCCTACCCTCTTCTCACCCATTTTCACCACTGTCATAAACCAGCCCTTTTTTAAACAATTAATGTGTCCAAAAAAATAGAATGACATACAACACAGATGGCCATAAATCATCCATAAAAAAGCATTAACTTTTTGTCCTCATCATTTGTGTGGAACTTGGCATTGCACAACAATATTAAGTGACTGGAGAGTTTTTGCCATTACACCTACTAGTCTGGTTATCTTCAGACAAATTTGATTAACCCTGCTGTACTACAGAAATACTGACTAAAACCACTATGGTGAGATATTTGTTAGGCTGATGAATGTAAAGCAGACCTTTTGGGATGTTACAATTGTCACTATTGTGATGAATTTTGATTATTGCATTCTTCCTTGCTGCATTATTTTATCACTGTCTATTCAAAGAAGTTATTTTAGCACTGTGATCAAGGAATTCCTATGAGGTGTGCTGAGTGCTGAGATAATCCCTATGTGTGTCGACTGCTTTTTGCATAGTGTCAAGTCTTCAAAGCCAGAAATATGCCAAAGTATTATGTAACAATTGTTTATATAACTATTATGTGTAACTGTTGGCTACATATGTTATTAAACCACCACTATCCTGTTTATGCTTTAATAATATTTCTCCATTTCTAGACATGTTTGCTATCTACAGAAAACTATTTTGTGTACAGTGCATGACAGATTCATTAGGATTAAAAAACAGAAGAAAAAAGCACCAAAAAGATTATCAGAAATGTCCCATAAAAACTTTTTGTACTACTCTTTTTTTGTC